>NC_058405.1:43187698-43487698 GCF_002201575.2 Neomonachus schauinslandi | reverse complement strand
AGCGCTGGCATTCTGCCATTCTCATTGATCGGTAAACTTGGTCAAGTTTCTTGCTGATCTTCTGAGTGAGGGGCCTATTTCCGTGGTTCCCAAATGTCTTTGCCCGAGGCAGAATTGCCCCGCCCTTGCTGGTCTGGGTTAAGTAATCTGCTCGGGTTTGCTCTCAGGAGCTTTTGTTCCCTGCAAGCTTTCCGTACAGCTTGGGAGGATGAGAGTGAAAATGGCGGCCTCCCAATCTCCGCCCTGAGGAGCCAAGAATTCGGGGCCCCGCTCCTCAGTGCACCCCCAGAGAAAAGCAGTCAATCACTCCCATCTCCCCAGTCTCTGGCCACACTCCGTGCTCACCCGGCCTGTGACAGAGTGTTTTTATCTCTGGCACCCGACCCCGTGTGGAGTCTCCAAACCCAGCAGATCCCTGCAGTGCACTCCCGCGCCGCTCCTCCTGGGGGAGGAAGGGGAGTCTCCCCGGATCTGCTGCTTGTTGGGTCCCTGCTGGAGTAGCAGTGGCCCAACTGTGCTGCGGATCACGGTTTATGGCAACCCCGAGCTGAGACCCTGCGCCTCGGTTCCATCTCTGCAGCCAGCTTCCCTGCTCTGATACCTGGGAGCTCTGCCACACTCAGGCACCCCTGGTCTTTCTGTGACCCCAAGGGTCCTGAGACCACACTGTCCCAGCGAGGGTTCCACCCCGTGCTTAGCCACTGGAGCGATGTTCCTCAGCGGAGCCGACTTCTAAAATTTCCAATTTTGTGCTCCGCTGCTCTATCACTTGCCCGAAGTGGCCGACGGAGGCCCCCTCCCCTGCCATCTATCCTCCTGAATATCGCCTCGGATTCACTTCTCTGCACATCCTCCTTCCAGAAAGTGGTCACTTTTCTGTTCAGAGATTTGTTGCTATTCTTTTCTTCGATCTCCTGTTATGTTCGTAGGTGTTCAAAATGGTTTGATCCCTATCCAGCTGAATTCCTGGGACCAGACGAAATCCAGGTCTCCTACTCTTCTGCCATCTTGCTCCTCCCGCTTATTGTTATTTTAAATGAAATTTTTTTTTTAGCTTTTTTAGTTTTAATTTTTTATACAGTTATGGATTATAGATATAACCTGCATATACAATATCTCTTTGGGTCCTCAGTGATTTCTAACAGTATAAAGTGGTTATGAGACCAAAGTTTTTGACAAGTGCTGTCATAAAATAACAGTAATATGCATTTAGTAGCATTGCTGGTAAAATGTATTTAGCACAGAATCAGTGCTTTTTTTATACTACTATTTTTTTTGTTTTCCTTTGTAATCATAATATTCACAGTAATCCCTTATATGATAATAATTGCTTAAGATTGATACATTTATGGATTCTTCAGTTCCATCAAAATGCATTAAGTAAAAAATTATCATTCATTATAAAAAGCAAGACTTAAACATTTTATTTCCAGTTTTATTTGGAGCCAGTATGAGCTGTGTGTTAGCTACAACACCTGTGCCTTTTGGATGTTTAAATTACAAATTTTCTACTACAAAATATCTATTAGTGTTAACCATTCCTCACATTGGTCTATCTTCCCTCTAAGATTCAATAAGGAAGATATAAGCAAGAGCAAGTGTTTTAGAAGAACCATTCACTGGCTGTTAGTGGGCAGACTTGACAGTTGGGGATTGTAAATTCTATCTTCTGTTCCAAGGACAAGTGAGTATGACCAGGGCTTGGCACCATTTGCTTTAATATCCTTCTCTATAAAATGGGAATGATGCTAATGGTTCCCCATGGTGCTCTGAGAGTGGAAGGTTACTAAAGTACTACTGTGAAATGCTCAGATTTGAAGTGTCACCCTGGAGCAATGTATTAAGAATTGTGAAAGTATAAGTCAGTTTAAAGGAAGAGTCTCATCAGAAATGTGACTCTTTTTATGGAAGGAACTTTAAATAAATATTGCGTCCCAAAGTGTAGTACTTACTGCTAGATTATTGGTTACTGAATGTAAACACTATTTAAATAACTATATTCAATTGAGTATTAGCAATATTCAAACCTTAACAAAAGGATGCTAAAACTATTATTTGGTTCTTCTAAGAAACAGTGGAGGTGGGAATAATATATTACTTAACATGATTTTGTGGGGTGCCTGGGTGGCTCAGTTGGTTAAAGCCTGCCTTTGGCTCAGTTCGTGATCCCAGGGTCCTGGGATTGAGCCCCACGTCGGGCTTCCGGCTCAGGGGCAAACCTGCTTCTCCCTCTTCCCCCTGTTCTTGCTCTCTCTCTCTCAAATAAGTAAATAAAAAATCTTAAAAAACAACAACAACATGATTTTGTGGTGCTTTTCTGAAGAAAATTCTTTTCAACCCTTTGCACACATTCACACACAGCTGGACCCAATCAGGGACATCCCATCTATGCCAGGACATAGTTATAGTCACAGTGGATTTTGAGTTTTCTCTCATGCCTTAAGACACAATTGAGGAGCGCCTGGGTGGCTCAGTGGGTTAAGCGTCTGCCTTCAGCTCAGGTCATGATCCTGGGGTTCTGGGATCGAGCCCCATGGTGGGGTCCCTGCTCAGCGGGGAGCCTGCTTCTCCCTCTCCCTCTGCCTGCTACTCCCCCTGCTTGTACTCACTCTCTCTCTCTCTGTCAAACAAATAAATAAAATTTCAAAAAAAAAAAAAGACACAATTGACTTCGCCTGTATATTTATGCTAGGTGAATCAGATTGAGAGGTGACTTAGACTTAGCCTGGCTTGTGGAGGAAGGGACCTAATGAGAGAAAAGAAAAACAGGTGTCTGTTCTGAGATGAGGTTTAATATGACAGATAACACACGACATCTAAAGGAAGTACAATAGCAGATGGATTTCTAGCCATGACATTAAAATTTAGGGTAACTTGAAATAGATGAATTTCAGTAGGCAGGAGTGGGAGTAATGAGTGGGAAATAGTGGGAAGACTAGGAGGCAATTAGTAGAAGGGGAGTTTTTCTGTGGTGTTTAATTAAGGTCTTCCACCCCTATTGTAACCATCAGAGATAGAGTCAAATCAGTAATAATGCTTTTGATAATTTTTTTTATCTTACTGATCTTTCTATGATCTAAGCACTACTCTAGGTATTTTATAAGCATTAGCTTATTTCAAACTCATATATGTGGACAAGAAAATGAAGGAGAAAGTGTTGTTTGCCCATACTAAGTGTGAGGATTATTTACTACTATGTCTCAGTTTAAATCCTTGGGAGCTTGACACCAACATTGATGTTTTTTTCCATTATAATTGTTTCCAGAATCATCAGCATCAAATTAAATGTGGAAAATTATATATTTTTTAAATGTTGACTTGAAAACATCTCAAACAAGACCTACCAAATGGAGTTGCTTCCACTGAAAAGTTTAAAGTTTCCAGAAAAGCAACAGTGTCTCAAATGACATTCTTTGGGAGGAGACATTAATCATAGATATGTTTTCCAACAGATATGAACCATTGAGGTGGACAGAACAATGGCCTCCAAAGATATCCACGGAACATATGAGTATATAACCTTATATGACAAAAGGGACTTTACAGATGTCCTTTTATTCGTCTCTTCAAGCAGGAATATTATCCTGGATTATCTGGGTAGCCCAGTGTAATTGCAAAGATTTTTTTTTTTTTTTTAGTGTTTCAAGTTTTTTATTTAAATTCTAGTTAATTGACATATAGTGTAATATTTGTTTCAGGAGTAGAACTTAGTGATTCATCACTTACATACAACACCCAGGTCTCATCACAAGTGCCCTCCTTAATCCCCATCCCCCAGTTAGCCCTTCTCCTCCTCCCACCTCCACTCCAGCAACCCTTGGTTTGTTTTCTGTAAAAGAGAGAGAGAGATAAACCATAAAGGAGACTCTTAGTTGCCGGGAATTTTGTAAGCAAAAGAGGGAGGCTGGAGAGTCTGGGTCAAGAAAGGAAGGGTAACAGCAGAAACGGAAGTGGGAGTCTTAGGATTACCGGCTTTGAAGATGGAAGAGGATCATGAGCCAAGGAACGTAGGCAGTGTCTAGAGCTGAAAAAGATAAGTAAACAGGTTTTCCTGTAGAAGGTCTAGAAGGAATGCAGCCCTGCAGAGACCTTGACTTTTGGCCCATAAAACCCACTTCAGACCACTGATCTCCAGAACTGTAAATGATACATTTATATTGTATTAGGCCTCTAAGTTTGCGATAATTGGTTATAGCAACAAGAGGAATCCAGTAAGTACGTTCAAATACCAAAATTAGCATCTTGCTTGAAAATGATCTCAATTCATTTTTAGTTCATAAGCCTTTGACTCTGAGTAGCAGGTGTAGACATTTGGCCTGCTGGTGAAACTAATATCACTCAGTCTCTGCTATGGTCTCTGAAAATACTGAATACTGAATTTTGCAAACATAGTTTTCTCTGAGCTCATTGTCTTAAGAACTACAGATTGAATTGTTTTTCTAAATTGCACAGGTCTTGGGTCACTGCTATGAAGATCTAGTATGTTCTTTTAAGGCTTTAGACTCTTTAAAAGTGAGGCTACTGAGGAATTTGCAATTAAATTAATACCACTCCCAGGACCCCAAAGGAACCATACCTATTCAGTAGGAGAGAAAGCCCAGGCAGAGTGCAACTAATGTGAATCCTAGTTCCATTCAGGAATCAAGAAACCCCTGGCAGACTCTAAGCTAGATAAGAAATTGCATAATATTTTGGATTTTATGTAATTTAGGACTTCGGATACATGGCTTTTGATACTCAAAGTTTAAAGCAAATGGTCTTGAACATCAATTCCTTTGATCTTTCAATTTTAATTTTCAAAGAGATTTATTATTTTATTTTTCTCCTTCAGAACTTCATAATAAGAGGGGACTTACATTTAAATTTGGTTCATCTCTATGTTATTTGCACGTTATTTTTGGAGTATCTATGTTTCATCTTAATTTGGCCTTTTATTTTCAGTTTTATATAAGGCTTTCCTTAAAACTGCAAGAAAAACAGCTTGAGAATATACTAATAGAATTCCGGATAAGGCCTATAATCCGCCCTGTGAACTTGACTAACTTGGAAAAGGTGGTGACTACTGCCTCAAATTGTACACTATATCAGAAGACAAACTCAGGTAGATTTGCATTTCTCTATTTCTGGAGGTCTTCATCGTTCACATGATAATTTAATAATTTCTTTTGTGAGTTCAGACAATGTAGACTGATTTGACAATTCACAGGCCTGCGTATGTTATTATGAAGTTATACACTCTCTAAAACAGTTTTCTTTTTTCTTTTTTTAAGTGGATTTAGTGAAACTTTCATTTCTTTTCATAATATGTGTAGACAGCCCATTATGTACTGTGTTTATTCTACTATGTTGGGCAGCGAGGGAAGGAAGAGATGGAAGGGAATACTCCCAGGTTTGAGGACAACTTGGCCTTGGCATGGACTTAAATAGAATAGAGTTCTGATCCATGGTAGAATGTGCTGGAAACAAAGTGTGGAGCATCCACCAGAATTCCCAGGAAGATCTTTGGGAAACAGGCTCCTGAATGGCTGCAGAAAATCATTGACTTACTGACTGATAGATTGGCAAAAATAACTGGGTATTCAAAGCTGAGCTATTTTTTCTTCCTTTTGACAGAAAGCCCATGCACGGTTTTCTTCTTTGTCCATCTATGAAGTCTTACCGGGGTACCTCTCCACATCAGTTCTAATTCTGCAAAGTAGCCTACAGGCATAAAAAACTCTTCCCAACCTGGTCTCTTTTTCTATAAAGGTGATATATCAGCCTCCATTTTAACTCTTTGTTTTATCTGTCAGCTTATTCAGACATGAACAGGGAAGAGTGCCATTTACTGGGCTTTCTTCAGAAACTCCAACATGTTTTTATGGCAAAGACTGCAAGTTAAAATACAAATAATGTAAAGCATTTTAAACCAGATCATAAAGGGTTGGAAAAGTGAGGGAGAATACCCAGACATGTGCATGCATATGCACACACACACACACACACACACTCCTATTCTGAATGTGAATGGGTTTGTGCTGTGCTTTTTATTTAGGTATATTACTCCTTTGAGCCACTAAGCTTCAAAAAAATTATATGGTTACTGAAGAAAATGCTAAGGATAGAACTTGCTCATGAATATGATGGCAATCTCATCAGAGGGAACCTATTACAAAGGCCAGAAGCAAGACAAAATAAGTGGTAAAGTGCATTAAGGAACAAAAACAAACAAATAAACCAACCCTGGTGGGAAGTCACTGGAAAATGGGCTTACATTTTGAATCAGGGTAATTTCCTGTAAACATCATTCTCCCTGTTTAGGTACCGATGCCATAAGGTTCAGTGACAAAATCTTTAGCAATATAACAGGTTTACTTACATTGGTTTCTTGATCCATGCTGGCACATTTGCACAATATGATACCCTAGTGTTAATGGAGAGTGCAGGGGGCAAAATCCATGTTAAGTGTTTTGCAGAGGTGAAATGGTCCACCTGTTAATGCAGAAAAGTTGAACAAACATCCAAAGTGCCAAAGAGGCAGAAGCTCATGGAGAAAGTACAGCAGGCAACGTGGATAGTCAGTGGCCTCGTTTCTGTCTTCTGTGCATCTTTCTCCCTGCTGTAAATGCAGCATGGTCCTCAACTGATTCCAACTTGGAGCAAAGTTGCATATGTGCAGGGGTGTGTGAGGTCAGCTCTATGTCACACTGAAGGCAAAAAGAAGATCGAATATGTATTTGAGGAATTCAGGATAAGATTGATCTCGTTTCCCCGAAGTACAGTACTCTGAGGATTCTCATGGCCCTCTCGTGGGTTTTGTGCTCTGTGTACTTCTCACTTAACCAAAGTCAGTCTCTAACGTTGTATTATTGACTGAATTGAGCACCGCACTTCTGTGCTGCAGATTCTGAGAAGCGTAATGACACACATTTAAAGCCTCTGAACATGATCCTATTCCTTGCATAATGTAAGAATAGCTGGATGCCGTGGCAGCGTAATATAATCGTAACAAGAACAGATGGAAGCTAGACTTCCTGAGATGAATGCCCATCTGGGTCACCCAGGCTGTGGTGCGGCAGGTAAATTTGTACCTTATTTTCCTTAGCCCCCAAACTGAAATAAAAGTATTTGTTCTTGTCTCATAGGGTGACTATGAGGATGATGGGTTTAACATTTACAATCACTGTTTGTCACAAGTGAGAGACTCATCTGTTTGTTAAATTAATTTTAAAAATTAATACTCTAGAGAGTGTCCGGTGTTACCTTCCAGGACCTTCTATGATCGGAAAACCTGGTTTAGTCCTCTTGTATGTATCATCATAGTAGTTTTTTTTTCTCCTTTCGTAAATTTTTTTTTATCTCATAAATTCTTACGTATCATTTACTCCTCAATAGGGTATCAACTCTGGGACAGCAGAGACATTATGTGTTGCCTGTTACTTAAGGGCTAACATAGTGCATGACATAGTTAAGTGATAAAAAGTTGTTAAATGAATGATGGAAAAAAGACCCATAGTTCAGATTATGCCTGATATACACAAGTGACTGAAATAATACTCAGAACACACTCATTTTTTTTGTTAAATTGAATTGAATAATCTCTAGGCTACTCAGGCAAAAGATCAGAAAGCTACTAAATGTTTTCATGTGGATCACACAATGTGTTAGTTGTAGTCATGAATGTAATGGAACCAGAGCATAATGCTGCAAGAAAATAGCTTGAGAGTGTACATATAGAGTGGGTTCTGGACAATTCTCATTCCTTTCCTGTGTCACCTCAAAACTTCAGAAGGATACTAACATATTTCCCAGTTTGAACATCCAACATAGGAGAAGGGTGTTGATGGATTTGCAGGGTCATGGCAATTCTATATTTCTAGAGGTCCCCACTCTTTAGATTAAAATGAAAAAAATTGTTTTGTGACTTTTTTTTGGACATTGTAGACAGTCTACATACTGACATGCATTTTTATGTCAGAATATATTTTCAAAAAGTAGTTTATTTTTAAATTAACATACAGTAAAATTGACTACTTTTAGTGTATAGGTCTATGAATTTAACACACATATATATTCATTTAACTACCATTATAATCAGTATGGAGAATATTCCATCATCCAAAATACTCTTTCATGCTGTCCACTTGTAGTCACACTGATATGTAACTGGAGTTTTGTCTTTTTTATTATTCCACATAAATGGAATC
Source organism: Neomonachus schauinslandi (assembly GCF_002201575.2). NCBI lineage: Eukaryota > Metazoa > Chordata > Mammalia > Carnivora > Phocidae > Neomonachus > Neomonachus schauinslandi. The sequence continues at coordinate 43,479,512 of NC_058405.1, read as the reverse complement.
AGAATATGTGACCATCGGAGTCTATGATCCATACAAATTGTTGCCTGAATCAATAATTCACTCTTTTTATTGCTAAGAAGAATTGCTTTGAAGGGATTTGTCACTGTTTATTTTTTCTCCCACTGAAGACAATTTAGGTTGTTTCCAGTGTTGAGTAATAATGAACAAATAATTGTAGAGAATCTTTTTGGTACCATGTATTCTTCCAGTTGAAGTTATATAGCGACAGTGAGGGCAGAAAAGTTTCAATGCCTGTTATTCTTAAAGTCTATTGATAAGTTAGTTATATTCAAAAATTTTCAAAAATCATAAGGCCAAATGTGTGGCTTGAAGGTTTTTCTAGATGCCTAAGATTTTATTCCAATATATTTGAAAGAATGTAACCAAAGGTTGAATTGAGACTACTGAGGCATTCACTGTTTCTTAGTCTGCATTATGATTATATGTTAGTAAAACAGACAACAGATGGGCACCTGGGTGGTGCAGTCGGTTAAGCGTCAGACTCTTGGTTTCTGCTCAGATGATAATCTCAGAGTCATGAGGTCATGAGGTCGAGCCCCGAATCCACTCTGCCCTCAGCACAGAGGCTGCTTAGGACTCTCTCTTTCCCTCTGCCCTTCCCCCCGGTAAAATAAATAAATAAATCCCTTAAAAAACATACCACAGAGTTTGTATTTAAAATTATATTATACTGAACTGATGAATTATTGAACATTACATCAAAAAACAATGATGTACTCTGCCTTGGCTAACTGAATATAAATAAACAAATAAATAAACAAAATTGTATATAGAGATTTTGCTTTGTTTTGTTCTGTTTTAAGATTGTTGAGCCTAATCCGTCAGAATTTCAGAGGAAGGGCCAGGGAGCATGTGTTTTGTTACACCCTCCTAAGGAATTCTGATGAACATTTCAGGTTAAAATTGACTGCTGTGAATTTTTGAAATTGAAACCAGAACAACACTGGACAATATCTCACTTCAAAGAAGATGATACAAAGTAGTTGATTAGTTTCCATATGCCATGTCATCTTAACCTGATTCTTGGTTTACTTTGAAGTATTGCCTTTATTTTCCTTTAAATATTGAAAATAAGACTATTTTCTAGATGCCAGTGTTTTCATTATTGACCCCCCCCAAAAGTTATTGGTAATTCATATTCTAATATGAAAAGCTTATTAAAGTTGATACTTGGAGAAACTGTCCTGTTTAGATATATATGACAGCTGTGACCCAGTGTGGATCCCACAGTAAAATTGGAAGTAATGCACTGAGACTTTCTTTGGCCCCGAAGGGAAGGTGGTAGATCAATGCCAGCCCTCCTTTAGCACTTGCTGTCTTACAAGGGTCAAGCACACTTCCAATGTTTAGTCATCCCTCCTAGATTTCCTTTTTGCTGTAATTCTGATCCTCATACCAAACTAACTGAGAAACTAAATTTAGTACTTCAGGCCACATCTTTCAATACTTTACTATTAAATGTGTCCTGTCTGTGCAATTCCCCTCACTTATTTAAATCAAAGTGTACATACATGTCTCCTATTGCAGTTAAAAATCTCTCCGGAAAAATTCACCTGTTTTCTTTTTTTGCATGGCAATATGAGTTGTGCTATTTAATCTCTATCTGTTTCACAAGAAATAAGTATATACTTAGACAATCTCTATCTGTTTCACAAGAAATAAGTATATACTTAGACTAACATATCTGATCCATTGGGTAGAACAGCCATAAAGGAGTGACGGAGGTTGGTGACCTGAAGTATTAGAAGCAATTCACAAAAGAAATAAGGTAACAAGAATGAGTTTTATCATGATTTAAAGTATTGCTTCTTCCCTAAATAACAATATTTGTTTCTCAAGTAGGACCACAGATGACTGACTGGTAGGTATGAAATTCATAGTTCTAAATTGGTACTATTTCCACTGAGCAATTTTGGTATAAAAAACTGTGGCTGTGATAGAAGATAAAACAACAGGAGAAAACCAAAACAAAACCTTTGCATGGCTTTCATTTAACAGAACTGCTTCAACTTACAAACACATGCCTACTGATCTGAAATGGTTAATTCTGCTAATGGAAAAAGTATCTTATTTCCTTTCTTCCTTTTTTAAATCTGTGGATTTATTAAGAGTATCATCAATGGCTTTCTCAGGATAAATTCATTTTACAAAATGGTTTAATATCTGTTCCCTTCGTTCATGACTATGAGGTTAAGTAGGGATAAAGACAGACATATTATTCACATATTTTTAAAACCCTGAAATTTGAAGTTTAAGAAGAACGAACTGATATGTTCCCTGGCTTATTGGAGAAGTAGTTATATAATTCTTTTTTGCAGAATGCTTGATATTCTACCTGAGCATGTAAGTTCATAAATGTTCATCCTGTTAGAAGGGGAAAACGTCAAGTTTATACTGTCAAGGTTAAGGGAAGTGAATTTCTTTTACTTACTTTAGGTCATAAGCTTCTTAAACAAGCTTTTAATTTGAGTTTCTTACAAAGGATTATCTGAGCTACTGGGAATTCTTTCTAAAAGGCTTACTTATGTACTCAATTAGTGAAAAAGTTCCATCATCTTTCTGGCTTATAGTTCAATGAGACTTCCTTTCTGCCGGCCTTGTTTTCATAAATGCCTAACCAGGTTAAAATAACACTTAAAAGCACATTTGTTAATGACATTCACTATTGCCATTTACATTTAAATAGTGCTAGACAATTATGACATGATTTAGTTACTTCTTTTGAATATTAACGTTTCACAATGCTTGAATGCTTGTCCCATCCAAAGCTTCAAATTTAGTTTAAAAATTTTTATAATGCAAATGCAGTTACACGTTTAAAATCCCACTATCATAAACATAACTATTAGCTCCACTTTAAATGCCAAAAAGAGATGGAGATTTAACATGCTCTTTCAAACGATTTCATTCTAATATGAACAAAAAATTAAGACAGAGATGTGCTCCTAAATAAATTTTATATTCTTTTATCAAGGGACTTTTTTTTTTTTTTCCTGTTTCTTTCCTCATAAGTATGTAGGAATCAGCTTCATTGAGGCAGGTGGAAGAATCCAGCATCCCTTTGAGCACTTCAGAATGACTAGAAAGAACGTTTTTTACCATGTCTGGGTAACCTGGATGTCTAATTAAACAAACGGACAAACAGGCCTTTGTTAGTTTGGCATTTTTATGATATAAACAAGAAAAAGAATTTGTTGTCTTAAGCATATTTAAACATATAACTGCATTTTCCTCTTCTGAGCAAAAAAATGTTAAAGGAAATGTTATAAAATGTCAGAGTAAACATTCACAAGAAAGGAGCTTCCAGACTAAGAACATAATAAACCTGGAGGCTGCAAACAGATCAGGCATACAGCACAAGAATTACTTAACCGTTTAATCACATTGCACATTTGTGACTTTCCTGTTCTGATAAAGCAAATAACTACCTTTTGAGTTTTTAAGTTTGTGGAGGAGTGGGGAGAATGGTTACTAAACATGGAGTGAGGGTATGTTTGGATGGCTTTGATTGTTTTTGCTCCTGAGTGGGTAAAGATTATAATAGCCTCCTATTTTGGCTTGCTGTTGTGTAACTTTAAATTTCATTTATATGGGTTTTTTTTTTTCCTATATACTGATCACTCTCTTTAGTATCATTATTATCTCATACCCCATTTTACAAAGAAGGAAACAAATCTAAGTGATGTGCTTAGGATCACAAGAGCATTAAGTAGTGGAGCCAGGGTTTAAAATAAGGCATTTTGGCTTTAGACCATGTTCTCTTTCAAGACACTATGTATTTAAGCATCCTTCAGAAAGACTTTGATGTGTACACTAATTAAAATATTAAAGGCCCAATGCAGAGTGAAGTAGTGGGCTTTAGAAATCTTGTACTAGGATAATCTCTTATAATGAGGCTGGTATTATGTTTTCTCCTATGAGATGCTTTTGATTATATTTGTAACATAGAGTAAATTAGCTATTGCAAAGAAGTAATAAAACATTATAAAAGGAGTTCTCATAATTCCTCAAGTCCTATTTTATTTAATACCAAATTACAAGTGTTATTTCTACCACACTTTTCTTAGTTAAGCATTGAGTGTTTATTATATAGAAAGAAGTTGAATTATCTATACTAGTTATTTGAAGTTCTTGGAAAATTAAACATTGTATACTCATTACAAGGTATGGATACATCAGGGTGTAGTTATTTTAACTGTAAGAGGGAACTTTGAGACCTAAATCAAGTCTCTGGAGGAACATCTTATAACTTTGGTCCTACCTCCTGTTTTCTAAAAATAGCGCTAGCTCAGCAGAGATCCACATTTGGGTATACTACCAACAATAAACTCATTTGAGGGCTTTGTGGTCATTTATATATCTTTGGTCTGCTAATTTTAATAACCAGACATCTATTCTTAGCAGAAGAAAGTAACTATCCAGGGAGAGTCCAGGAATATAAAATATTCCAGCTACATAAAATATTCCAGCTAACCATTATAGCAGGAATATTAAACTTTCCAGCTTCCTTTAAGAAAAGGAAATTAAAGTGCTCTGCATACCCTCAAAGAAGTAAGAAATGCTGATTTGTGATGTTCTCAAAGAGGAATTCCTTCCTCTCTGTGATTCCCTTGTATGAAAGAATAATGTCTGTATTCCAAATTAAGAATTTTCTATGAAGTGAGTTTCTATGGATTTCAGAATTGCAGAAATCTCTTTCAGAGTATCTCAAATGTGTCTTGGGGCTAGGTCTAAGATAAAACTCTTAAGGCTTCAGAAATTCCCCATTTTTTACCCAGAAGCCAAATATCATCTCTTGTGTCAAATATACTGTAGACATTCTAGACTACTTACGATTAGAATAAAGGACTGCTACAGATGTGTATATCCCAATCTCTAAAGAAATCATACTTCCAAAGCCTGTTCTCTAAAAGTGATAGGATAATTGAAAGTAAACCTTGGCAGAATATGATAGATATACTCCTGTACCTCTGAGTGTTCATCTGTAGCTCTATCATTATGAACGGTCTTGAGTACATTCTGTCTCAGTGCTAGTGAAATAGAATTAATACTGCAAATTTGAAACTTTGGAAATTAACCATTTCAGGATACGGGAAAGACCACTACAGGAATGGTTGCTAGATTAAATTCTATTGATTGAGAGAGTTCAATAAAATTCCATACTGTTTTAACTTATTCCTAGGGAAAGTTAATGTTTACATGTTGAGAATATCTCTTTATTCACACACATTTTTTATTCACACCATTAACACATAAAATATAATTTATTCCTAGATATAAGAAATAACCAAGTACATCCATTTGGTCCTCCATGTATTTTTATTGCTTCTATCTGTATCTATAAATATACGTGTGGACAAATGCAACTGGTTATAATCATTCTGCATGTTTCCTGTTTCTTTTAACCTAGTCAAAATATTCATATTTTTACAATAAAACCTACATAATTTTCTTAAACTTTTGAGTTAATAAAGTTTGTAAATGAACTTCTGATCTTTTTCACACACTATTTGGCATTTGCATTTTCTATCTTACCCTAAATCTCTCTGAAAATCTTCTGCCTGGGTATAATAATAGTTATCATGCCTATTCTGCTTATACCAAACAGTCCTCTTTCCTGTTTTCAAATCGTACCTCAAATACTTAACATGGATTCTTTCAACAAATATTACTCCCATTAAAAGTAAATGTAGAACAAATAAGTGTATCTTGAAATTTGTGTTCACTACCATGCCCACTGGAAAACCATAATTGAGGCTGCCCATCACCAGCCTTGGGTAGCATTCATACAGACCATATCCTGAGCTCCTGGGTGTTCTCATCCTTTATCAGGGTATGCCTTGATTTGTCACATGGCTTAGAGTCAAGGTCTTCTGTTTTAAAATAGTATCTCTCCTATTTTTAAACAATAGAGAAATGAACACAGATACTGGCATAGATATAATTATTAAAATATCCAAAATGAAAGAAGAAAGAAGCATGAAGGAATTGCTACTTTTAGTAAAGACATTACCAGCTATAGGGGGAAAAAATCTAATTAAGAAAATAATAGTAGTTGAGATTCAGAAATCAGGTAATTGTTGAAAACTACTGGACTAAACTATAACTTCAAACCATTCTATTTACCATGTATCATCTTAATTCTTTTCTTACTAAGATATTTTATTGCTGATTATTCTAGATGATTTTCAGTATGAACATATGGTCCATGTTATAATTAAAGTCAACAAACATTAAGATCTGTTTAAAAATAATTATATGCCAACAAAATTATATGGCATTTAGTTATTTGTTAAATATAGGATTCTAATTGGAATCTAGCTAAATGTATTTGTTTAAAAAAAGGAATGTATTTTGTTTTTGCTATGTTTCTTTTAGTTCTTATGGGGTTTTAAGCTTTGTCTTCTGCTCTTAAGTCCTAATAAAACAGTTTCAATGGAAAAAAATCTTCATTTATCTTTGTCTGTCTCTCTGTCCCTGTCTCTGTGTTATATGTTCACATACATACAGTTACTATTTATAAACACAGCATGCACACATATGCATATATATGAACCTGAATAAAAATTTGTTTTAACATAACTACTTTTGGAAATGTCTGTATTTTTTACTTGATTTTTTTTTTAATCCTGTGAGAAAAGCACCTTTTAGAGGGTATCATGCTTTATATTATTGAGGTTGACTTTTTTCTATGAGCTGGATTGGCAATAATAAAGAAGCAGGGTATTGAAAAGGAGAAAACTATAAGCAAAATTGATATTTTAAACTCTTACATGTATCTAAATTACCTAGACAATCTTTACTGATGGGATATTTCTGTTGTGTTTAAGTAGAGAGTTATTTCTTGAGTCATTTACTATATTATATTAAATAAATTATAATAAAAATATAGTAGGTTTACAGTATACTAGATTAAACTTGAATATAGGTTATTACACTTTTTTTCTCAGCATAATCCCATAAATGCTGCTTTACCTATTTCTAGTTATTCTCTTTTGGTTATTTGTAAACTTGAATCATGTTAGCCTTCTAGAATGCTAAAAATTTTATTGTCAAAATGAGTGATCCTGACAATTTAAACTTTGCGTTTTCAGTAAATTATAGGATGCAAAGAGAATAGAAACAAGTTATCACATTTTGTCTTAAACTGTAGATGACTTTGACAACAATCTTTCAATGTAAGTATTCAGGAAACCTCGGTAAAATATGCCATCAATTTTGATGCAAATTATTCTCAGACATCTTGGTGATGTGGTAAGTATATGGCAGATGATTAATCATGCTAAATAAAAGTAGATGCATTGATGTTGAAAACAATTTTTAATTTTTACTTCTCTGAGCTATTAGGTTTCCATCTAGTTCCAGATCTTGAGGATCATGAATGGCAGGTTAAGGCATGAAGCACATGTGAGTGTTATGTGCTAATAATCAAAATAGTATAAACACAATTTATACTGGCTAGACAATTCAAGATCTCTCTACCACATTGTCTAGTGATCCCAGAAATATCCCTAAGTTCTCTCAGGCTCATGAATTAAGGTAGAGGTCAAATTTAATTTTGTGAATTTCTTTCTTTGTCTACAATTTTATGATGGTGATAAACATGTCTCTAAAATATTGGGATACGGTAATTTTCTGAATTACAATAGGAAGGGTACTCTGTTGCCTGAGAAATGTATCTAGGCATGTAGCCAAATGTCTTCCTGTATACTTGAGATTTCCTTAAATTCTATTACTGAAGTTGAAAAATACATGTAAATACCATATTCTATTAATAGTGCATCCTTGTTTTATATTTATATAAAATAATTTTTAAAGTTTTAAAGAACCTAAAAATTCAAAATATTGCACAGAAATCTTGGAGTATAACTTACGGTCCAAGAAGATATGCAGGAAATATTCTGTCATTTTAAACATCACCTGGCACATCATCAGTTATCAAATTAAATAGTGAGACTCTATTAATCGATAAGCATCTAAATGGTTAGTTTTCCTGACACTTTTTATAAGATTTTTAAAAATACGCTAATTGATCCTAAACTAAGTCTTTTTGTTATTTCTAACATTGTAAGATAATTCTGACCTCTATTGCCAACAACTAGATGGGTCACTGTTCTATTACATGTTACTGAAGACAATAGTAAGACAATCATATTTCTGGAACATTTAAGAATTTAAAGAGTGGAGATGATCCCCTCTCTCATGTGAAAGAGAGCAAAAAACCTACTAAATGATTAAAGAATAATGATAATATACAAGACAATGGGATGTATTTCATTTCTTACTAATTAGTTATATATTCACCTACAGACTTTTGTATTAATGAAAGTTTGCATTTATTGGGGATAAATAACTGTTAGCAGGATTGCTGGGTATAATGGTAATTACAGGCATACCTTTCTCATGTGCCTCACTTTATTGCACTTTGCCGATACTGCGTTTTTTTACAAATTGAAGGTTGGTGGCAATCCTGCATCAAGCAAGTCTATCAGTGCCATTTTTCCGAGTGCTTGGGACTCCACAAAGTGTATCCATATAAGACAGCAACTTAGGCAAATGTGTGGGTTCTGACTCTTCCCCCAAGCAAGCATTCCCTCATCTCTTTCCCTCTCCTCAGGCCTCCTTATTCCTCACAATTTTGAAATTAGGGGCACCTGAGTGGCTCAGTTGGTTAAGCATTCAACTCTTGGTTTAGGCTCAGGCCATGATCTCAGGGTTGTGGGATCAATCCCTGCATGGGGCTCATACTCAGCATAGAGTCTATCTGAGATTCTCTCCCTTTTCCTCTTCCTCTGCCCCTCTTCCCACTCTCTCTCCATCTCTCTCTCAAATAAATAAATAAATAAAACATTTTAAAAAAATATTGAAATTATAGAAATGATTAAGTATAGTAAAGAAGTCATGCCAAACGTGAGAAAGGCCAAGAGCTAGGCTTCTTGCAACAGTTAGCCAAAGTTGCAAATGCAAAGAAATAGTTCTTATAGGAAATTAAAAGTGCTTCTGCACTGAACACACAAATGATGAGCATGAGACAGCCTTACTGCTGATATGGACAAAGTTTTAGTGATCTGGAGAGAAGGTCAAAGCAGTCACAACATTTCCTAAAACCAAAGCCTAATCCAGAACAAGGTCCTAAGTCTCTTTATTTCTGTGAAGGCTGAGAGAGGTGAGGCAGCTGCAGAAGAGTTTGAAGCTAACAGAGGTTGGTTCATGAGATAGATAGAAAGAAGTCATCTCTATAACTAAAAATGCAAGGTGAAGCAGTAGGTGCTAATGTAGGGACTGCAGCAAGTTACCCACATCTAGCCAAGATCATTAATGAAGGTGGCGGCAGTAAACAACAAGATGGTCAATATAAATAAAGTGGCCTTTTATTGGAAGAAGATGCCATTTGGAGATTTCATAGCTAGAGAGGAGAAGTCAATGCCTAGCTTCAAAGGACAGCAGCTAATGCAGCTGGTGACTTTAAGTTGAAGCCAGTGCTCACTTACCATCCCCCAAATCCGAGTGCCCTTAAGAATTAGCTAAATCTACTATGCTTGTGCTTTGTAAATGGAACAGCAAAGCCTGGATGACAGCATATCTGTTGACATGATTACTGAATATTTTAAGCCCACTATTGAGAACTACTCAGAAAAAAAAAAATTCCTTTGAAAATATTACTGCTCATTGACAAGGCACCTGATCACTCAAGAGCTCTGATGAAGATGTACAGTGAGGTGTTTCCTTGCCTGCTAACACCAACATCCGTGGTCTAGCCCATGTGGATCAAGAACTAATTTTGACTTAAATTCTTATTATTTAAGAAATACATTTTGTAAGGCTACAGCTGCCGTAGATAGCGATTCCTGTGACAGATCTGATCTGGGCAAAGAAAATGGAAAACCTTCTGGAAAGGATTCACCATTCTAGATGCTTTGAGAACATTCTTGATTCATGAGAAGAGGTCAAAATATCAATGTGAACAGGAGTTTGGAAGAAATTCCACCCCTCATAGGTGACTTTAAGTGGCTAACATTCCAGTTAAACAGAACCCTTGACTGTTTTTAGATGTGCTGCATACTCTGTTGTCTCAATGCTTTTGAAAAATTCTGTTTCCTCCTTTTCGGATTCCTGTGCTCCTACCCACTTTTCAAGATCTAGCCTAAATGCCCTCTTCTCATCTAGGAGTGTAATGGATTTCATTTATTCATCTTCTGTTGTGTCAGGAGGATTTTGTACCCACAGTTATTGAAATATTTCACATGATGTTTTATATATTGGTATTATATATATATTATATCAATATTATATATTGAGATATGTAGGTCTCCTTTCATTATATTTTTTATAATATTTGTGTTCTCAGCTCCTAGCAACTGCTCCATACATAGCAATTTATTAGTTACCTAAACCAATTAATACTGGTATGATATATCAAATACAACTTGGTTCACTATCTTATCTTGTACAGAGATTAAGCCTAGTTATATATGTTACTATTTTCGTCCTCTGATGATATCATCTAATTCTAACTGCTAATTTATGCCATTTTATTTTTCATTAGAGCTTGGAACTCTATAATTACAGCTTAATAAAAGGGACTAATATGCATTTACTAATTATCTTCCTTAAAAATAATTCCATCATCTCTTAACTTTGACATATAGGTTACATTATTATTTTATAAACATTGACATGGAAATAGCATGTCTTTAAAGCATTGTTTATGGTAAGTTATGAATAAACCAGCTATTTTTCCACTAAGACATAGCTCTTCTAACATAGCATATGTGGAACTATGTAATTTTTAACATACTTGATATTCCAAAAACTAATCTGGAAAGAATATTTTACATCAAAGATTGTACCTTTCCCACAAAGCTAAGTTAAATAGCATTTACTCCTTCAATAATCTTAAATGCTTATTAAATGTCATGAACTGTGATAGACACTGATACTTGCTTTCATAATGAAAGGGAAGACATACAATAAAGAAATAATTATGATAAGAGATAATGATGATTATAACCTTGAATGATGTTTATTTCAGGCACTATTAACTCATTTAATACAATAAACTGTGAGCGATCTGTTTTGAGTTAGAGTAGGAATTCATTATTTAAAGGGACAGCTAACATGGCAGAAACAATTTTATTTTATTCATTCATTTATTCCTAGTACCTGGAAAAAGTTCTTCACCAATAGCTAAGTCTCAATAAATAAATATTTTGGAAGTTTAAATTTAATTGTACTATATAAGCAGTTTACTCAAGCTTTTGTATTGATAGCCAAATGACTTGTTTCCTGTTAGAAATCAGTATGATTCATGGATAAAATAATAAAAATCAGCGTAATGAACTTTTGTGACTAATTGCTAACGTAAATGTTTTTTTCAACATATTTTTAAAGTACAAATAGAGATTTGAGAAAAATTCTGTGACATTTTATGTACCCAGGACATATTTGTAGCTTTTAAAATCATTATCTAAAGTTGCATAACTGTAAGTTTAGTTAACATGTAGTTAAATGACAGATGTAAAGATTTTAAGAGTAAATGTCTGTCTTTAGAATTACTCTAATTTTGTCTGTATTTGTGAGTGCTCTGTGGATGTATGTTTAAACATGAAAGTGTTGGGGCGCCTGGGTGGCTCAGTTGTTAAGTGTCTGCCTCCGGCTCAGGTCACAATCCCAGGGTCCTGGAATCCAGCCCCGCATTGGGCTCTCTGCTCCACAGGAAGCCTGCTTCTCCCTCTCCCACTCCCCCTGCTTATGTTCCCTCTCTCACTGTGTCTCTCTCTGTCAAATAAAGAAATAAAATCTTTAAAAAAAAAAATGAAAGTGTTACCTTCTGTTCTTTAAGTTTAGAGACTACTTTCTGGATTCAATTATGAGTTTGGGTAATTGTGTTTAGATGCTTTAACACCTAATTGATTATGCTACATTTGTTTGATCATGGTTGAAATGTAATTTTAATGCTTGGTTGGTGATTCTTTTTTGGAATGTTTTAAATGGATTTGCTGCTTAGGAGTGAATTACCTTTTTACATAGGTTGTCAGGAATCTTCCAGGCAGGGAAGCACATGTTTTGATTATCATTATTATTATTATTTTAACAAAGAGGAAAGATAGAAGATAGAAACCCAGGAGGTGATTAGAAAGCAAGACTTAAACTGAATTGAAAACATGAACTCTTATTTACCACTGCAATTTTTGCAAAGATGTTTTGGCTACTGCATCAATAAAACCAATACTCAAATTTCTTTTATAACATGAAGTTTTCTTATTAAGATAACTTTATCTAAAACTATAGTTTGCCAGATTGTTTGGTGTCATTAACAATGTGAAAGGGCTGTGGGAGGCAGTCCTTGAAAAATTTTGGTTGAAAAAAATCAAGGAGTATCTTCAGTGTTCTTAATGTATTATTAAGTTAGCTCTCTTAATGTAAACATTGTCCTCAAAAGGGAATTAAAAGATGCAAGACTTCTTAGACTCTCTTTTTGAAGATTATCTTGAGAACATATTTTGAGAAGCACTAGGCTAATTAATTCAATCTGGGAGTATATTTGGGGATAGGAAGGCATAATACTCATATTTATAGCATCCTCACTAAGCATTGCTTTCAAGGGGACATTTGAAATTCACTTGAAATAAAATGTTTGTGTTCTAATCCAAAATCTCAGCTTCTTTTCTTTTTTTTTTTCAGCTTCTTTTCCATTTTGTTTTGTTTTACTTCTTCCAGCCACTGCTGTGACTATAGTAAGACAACGCTCTGCTTCACTGATAATATGAATTTTCTTTCTATAATTTATTTGTTTTTATCCCTTTCCTTTGCTTCCATGTAGTATAAAGGAGAGGGTTTTTGGCTTGATCCCTATATTACTTAAGTTTTGAGTGAGGAAAACAATAATTAGGATAAAAACAATGATTTAAATGACATGGAATTTATCTTCCTCATGCAAAAATATGAGTAAGTGACAGGGCCATTTTTGATGTTAATGGTGTTGGGTAATCCCTCTTATTCCTCCTTCCTTCTTATTCTCTCTGTGAATGATCTTGAGTCATGGTCCATGAGGGGTAACTTTTGCCATCATATCCGTATTTCAACCACCAGGGCAGAGATAGCAGAGAAGCAAAAAGATAAACATTACACAAAACTCTTCTACTTACAACTGAGTCATAAATACCTTTAGCTACAGAGTCTAATATGGTAAAAGCGAGGCTTTGCAGTCAAATGCTTTACCATTGAGCTATACCCCCGAAAGCGAGGCTTTGAATTGTGTATTCTTGGTGACCAATTGCCCAATTGAAATATGCTATAGTATAGAAACTCCATCCAAATTTATCATACTCTTGATGCCTAGTGATAAAACTATTATTAAATATGTGGTTAGATGGAAAAAGGAAAATGAAGGGGTGCCTCGGTGGCTCAGTCAGTTAAGCATGGACTCTTGGTTTCAGCTCAGGTCATGATTTCAGGGTCCTGGGATCCAGTGGTGGCAGGCTCTGCACTCAGCAGGACATCTGCTTGGGATCCTCTTCCTCTGCCCCTCTCCCACCTTGCATTCTCTCTCTCTCTAAAATAAAAATAAATAAATATATAAAAAAGGGAAAAGGAAAATGCTAAAATTAATTCTATCTAAAGAGAAGCCACTTCATAAAAATTACTCCACTTGTCAAAGTTAGCAATAATGCCTACATTTCCATGTTAATGGGTCAATTCGGTTTTTATCTTTCTTGGCACCTGTCTCCCAGTTCCCTTTTCTCTCTTTTGTTTTCCCCATAACCTCTTAATTTGGGAATATTTCAAGGTTTAGTTCTTGGACCTATTCTCTTCTACTTACGTTCAGTTCCTTAGTGGTTTCTTCTACTCTCACGCCTGTTAATATCCCCAGTATGCAAAGGAAAGAAAAAAAAAATGTCTCCCTGACCTCCTGAGTCACATACTCAACTGTTTATTCCACATCCATACTTGAAGGTCTGATCGATAGCTCTACCTTAGCATGCCCGTAACTGAACTCCCAACACTCCCCCCACCAAGAATCGGTTCATCTAATATTTTCCTATCTCAGTTGATGACAACCCATTCTTCCATTGTACAAGAAAAAATATTAAAGTAATCTTCAATAACCATCTTTAGCTCTTTCTCTTCATCCAGTCTGTCATTAATTATTATTGGGTCTGTCTTAAAATATATACAGAGTCTAACTCCTTCTTACCACCTCTACAACCCTTTCAGATCAAGTCAATATTATGTCTTTTCTGCATTACAGCAATGGCTTTCTCAATGATCTCCTCCTTCCACAGTCACCCCCATATGTTATATTCAACATAGTAGCCAGAGTGATACTGAAGAAATGTAAGCCAGATCAAGTCATTTCTCCATGATGAATTCTGCCGTGGCTCCCCATTTCATTCAGACCAAAAGTCTAAGTCCTTACAATGGCCTACAAGACTTTCCTATCCTTGTCATTAATTCTCCTATCCTCTCTTTCACCCCCTCCGCCCTCCCTACATGAGCTACTCTTGCCAGAGAGATTTTGCAATGCCTGGTTCCTCAGCCTAAAATGCTATTCACCCAGATTTCCACATATCTAAATTTTTACCACCTCCAAATGTCATATTGTCAATTAGGCTTACTCTCACCACTCTGTTTAGAATGGTAAAATTGTCAAATATTCTTACTCCTCCTTACTTTATTCTACTTAAAAAAATTCTTTTCCCATTTTCATGTTCTTAACACTGTCAAAATTTACTTCTTTTAATTATTGTTTATTGTTTAATATTTGTCTTCCTCCAATAGAATGCAAACCCTACAAAGACAGGAGGTTTTGTTTGGTACATGTGTATTTATTTAATAATTAAATGCAAGAATGAAATCAAAATAGATTCAGGTGAGCTACCCCAAATAATAATCTGTAAATAGCTATTTAAGGAATTTCAGTGAAAATCACATTCAAATCTTGGTGACTTGAGGATCAAATCAGAGATTGAGACCCATTAAATTATTATAAATTATAAAAATAAACTCCGGTGCATTGTATTTTTCCACCTAAATTTTAGAGTGTTAACATAATTATGATAGCCAGTGTGGAGGTAAGAAATGGAAGTGTAAAAGAGTGAAAATCCTTCAAAGGTGTCTGGTTTTCTACAGGAAAGGACAATTTGCTGAGCTGGTGGTGAGTATATATTTGCTCAACAGGTTAATGTGGTCTACTGAAATTACCCTTGATATAATGCAGCAGAAATCTCATTCACTGATTCTATTTTTACAAAACAGTGTTCTCATGACAATTTTGCTTTCCTCACATATTTAACTACTGGTAGAAAACAAAGAGATTGTCGAAAACACTCTACTTGGCAGTTACTTCAATTTTAAATTATTAAAAGACCTTTCTTAAATTTTAATCTCGTACATTTTTTTTCAGATGAGCTAGATCCTTCATTACCTCTGAAGATGCTAAGAATCTGAGCTACAAGACGGGCACAGCTAGTATACAGATGTAAGGTAAGGACCGAACATGGGCTGTCCCAAAGGGGTTTATACCTTTACTTCAGGACTAAGGGTAACGTGAGAGAACACGTGACTTCAATGCAGGAGGATAAACATGATTTTATTTTCCATTTTGAAAGATATCTACCACTGCTGTGTGGAAAATGGATGACAAAGCAAGAACAGTGGAGGGAGACAGCTGATAAGACCACTGCATTAGCCTAAGAAAGAAAGATATGAATTACGGTTGTGGCAGTGGGGACAGAGACAAGTAGACAACGTTAAAAAAAAAAAATGTACTCTCTGTCAAATAAATAAAATTAAAAAAAAAAATGTAGGTGAGAGGATTGACACAGTGTAGGAAGACCTTATCATGTAGCAAAGTCAGATATTCTGACATTTTCTGTTTTCTAAATTCCATCTCCTTGGGCAAATTAATTATGCAAGAAGCTTTAGTGTCTTCACAGTAATAATGGTAATTACCTCATAGCGTTGTTGAGATAATTAAATGAGATTGTGAATTTAAAGCTATTAACACACTGCCTGACACATAGAACTCAGTAAGTAATTAATATCATTACTATTTATTGCTGGTATTAACATTAGTTAATGATTCTATATGCAGTGTGAAAATTAGGGAGGGATCCCAATGACTCTTAAGATGATGACTTGAACCAAACTGAGTGGGTAGGAAAAACTGAAGGAGAAGCAGGTTTAGGAGGCTGAGTTGAAATCTCAGATATGAAGTTTAAGTTGAAAACTCCACTTCTTTCTGAAAACACATTTTCATAGTACATTATATGAGAGAGTTTTTATGCTGACCTTTCAGGGATGCTTAATAGAGCCTTTCTACTGGTTAGTAGCCATAGTAGTTAATTCTGTGGCTCCCTCTATAGTCTTCTCGTACCTGATAGAAGTTCCCTCACTCTCTTGATTCTGACGCTAGCGTGAGCACTGCACCCCAGCAGAATTCAGAGAGAGAAATTGGAGGAGAAATTTAGCCCCCTCCAAATCACACCCACTTCCCATGCTGAAGGGAGGATTGTATAGAATTATATAGGCTGGTGTACCAAGGACAAAAGAACCTAGTCTTGTTTTGGTTTCAATTTTTTTTTTTAATATAAGATGAAGAATTTGGAGTCATAGTAGAAAATTCAAATTATATTTAGCCAAAGCTTACACGTTTTTCCAAAGCAACACTTGTTTTATGTTTACAGACATCTTAAAGTTACTTAAACAGATAGCATACTGATAATAAAAGTCAGGGATAAAAGAGGGAGATTGTCCAGAAACAAAAATCACTGAGAGTATAAGAACAAGAATTCCTGATCTTTTTCTCTCCTCAAACATACAGGTAGTAGCATTTTTTTTTTTTTCTTTATCTGAAGTTCCTTCCAGTTTGTCAGGCAAAAATTCTTGTTCTTATCTTTGATTCCTTATTTTCTCTCTCACACACATCTCATCTGTTAGCAAATACTGCTGGCTGTCTTCAAGCTTTTATGAGAATCTAACTGCTTTTATCACCTTCAATTCTAGCACCCTGGTCCTAGCCACCTCCGTCTCCAGCCGGGATTAGTACAGTAGATTTCTGTCTTGAATCTTTGTTTCTAAATTTGACCCCAAACATCTATTTTCACATGTTCTTTTTATATCCCAATGATCATTTTAAAATGTAAATCTCATTGTATTACTCTGTTCAAAATCTTGCAGTGGCTTCCCATGTCCTTCAGAATGAAAGGTGCAGATTACAGTGCCCCACAAACCCTACACGTTCTACCTTCCCCACCTTATTCTTCTTCTTCTGATGTCCGGGTCTACTCTACTCACCCCAGCCCAGCCACACCGGGCCCCATTATTCTCTTTTGCCCACTTTTGGCCAACCCCCATCTCCTCTGCAGTCACTGCCTCCTCTTTCTGAAGCACTTTTCCACCAGATACCTGATTAGCCCTGTCACGTCTTCCAATAGTTGCTGAAGCACCATCTTCTACATGAAACCTACCCTGAGTACTCTAGGTTAAGTGTGTTGGCTCCTTTCCCAAGGATAATCTATTCCCTCAAGTACTTTCTTATCTGTAGAACATAGCCCATATGCTATAGTATATAATTTTTTAAAATTGCTTTTATTATTGTTGTTTGGTATCTGTATCCCTCTCATCTTGGCTAAACTATATGATAGCATTGAAGGTCACTTGTTAATTGTATTATGCTGGCAAGAGCACTAACCAGAGCTTCTGAGTATAACCTAGGTAAAAACTGGAGTACAATCTGGGTGATTAATTGGAGTACTGTGCTTTCATATATTAGATGAGTCCCTCCACTCTTTGATCCAGTTAATTATATAAGCTATTTGTTATTATAGAAGCAAGTGGGTGCAAAATTATGAGATTATGTGCATATGATAATGCTGTCTAACAGTATATTCAATGTATATATTGTTATATACTGTGTAATGCACAATGATGTTAAGATTTTTAATGTTGTCTCTTATACAAAGCAAAAACAATGATTAAATGAGAAGAGAATAGGAGATTTACTTACAGCTTGCTATAGCAAGGGGATCCGCCATGTCCCTTGGATTTTGGCAGAAACTCAAAAGGCAGGCAGGGAAATGGGAAGTCTTTATAGTGGAACAAAGGGAAGACTTCAGGTGTGTCCTGATTAGAGGCCATTGGCATGGTGAAGCTGGAGGCAGGCTCACTAGAAGCAAGGTATCCTATGTGATCGGTGAGGGGTGCATATTTGGTTTTCTCTGGTTGAGTCTAAGTTGGAAAGGGGAAGAAAAATCAAGAAAGCTGTCGGTTATTAATCAAGTCCTGGCCATTTTAGGCCAATTGTTATAGAAGTTATTGCTTAGCTTACTAGATTATTACAGGGCTGGCTAGCAATTGGGCTTTCTGCTGTTCTGATTTACAGCAGGCCGGTTTCTGGACTGGTTATTGTAGATAATGGGGTTGGTCTCCTGGGCAGGTTGATGCAGGTCATGGGTCAGAGTTCTGGCCCATTGCCTATATATGTTCTGGCCACTGCCTATTTGTATATTCAGTCTCTCAGCATGTTCATGACCCAAGATAACATTAAGTACTTACTATGAATTTGTTGTCCTCACAAAAACTGTATGCATTTTATATTCTTATAATCTATATGCTATTGTTGAGATGCTTGAAATTTGGCAGTTCAGAGATGTGTCTTTGGTCATATAGTTAAGAAGTGGTAATAATCAGATTAAAATTTAGACTCAGGAGCTTTAAGAATTTTTTAACTCAATAATTATATACTGCCTAATAGGGTATGGGTTTTAGTATATATTTTAAAGCTTGATGTGAGAAATTCTCACAAGTATTACATATATCTGGGGAAGTAATTATTGTGCAGGGAAAATAAAGACCTAAGAATCATTAATTAAGAAAAATTCAAACTGGGACGGCTGGGTAGCTCAGTCGATTGAATGTTGGACTCTTGATCTCAGCTCAAGTCTTGATCTCAGGGTCTTGAATTAAAAAAAAAGAAAACCTCAAACTAAAATGATACTTGTATAAATAGCTTATACATTCACAGGTATATATGTTTATAATAGATACATGATAGACAAGTAGCAATATCAATTTTTATATATGTGTTTACAAAATAGAAGATCAAAATTAAATTTAAAGAAGAATGGCATTTATTTTAATCTTTCAATGCAACTTTAAGCAACAACAAAAAAATCCCTATTATCATATTCCAAAAAAATGTAAGAAATCTTTAGTCTTTTGTGCATTATCCCTACTCTTTCTGTACATAATATTTTAAAATAAAATCTTTCTGCAAGGACTATATATCCCAATCACACTGTCATAAATATTCATGATGACCACATTCCATGTACTGGTTTCATGTAAACAAATTTTATTTAACCTTTCAGCAAGTCTGCTTTCATGCAGGAGTTAAATAGTCACAAGATCAAGCATATTAGTAACTCAGCTTGGTCAGAAACCAACCAAACCAGGGCATATAATATCATGTAAGTAAAACTGAAAACTCAAAGGTAAGTATTAAGAACCCCAGTGTAATTCCTGAATAAACTACTAGATTACTTTTTTCCACAAAATTAACTTTCACAGTTTAAAATGAGTAGGCCTTCAGCAAATTAATGTACAATTAATTGAGCTAATCAATAATGTTATATTTTCATACAATATATAATTTTAAAACCACAAATTAAACTGGAAAAGCCATTAGAAAATCTAAAATATCCCTTAGCATTACAAAAGAGGAAAAGTAGTTGGTGTATCTCCACAAACATACAGCTAGGCAAAATTCAGAGTTAGGCCACAGATCTCTTAACTTCCAGTTCAGTTATTTTTTCTTGACTATCACACTCTCATTACCCTACCATAAATGCTTCCATCCTTTGTCCAGATCATATTTATAGATTCCAATATAATTTTAAGAGGTGTTGTCCAGTGGAGCATAAAGCATGATTTATTCATGGCCATGACAGGGCAATTCCTCCATAATCACTTGTATTCAATGGCCCTGGAAATTAATAGAGTCAATATTATTTGTAGACAATCTACTATAGAAAACCTTGTGAATTATACTAATGGCTTTATTATAACCATAAACATCTTTATGTCTCGCAATAATTAGCATTTGGGAGGACCAAACACTGCTCAGATGCAGATGGGAAAAATCAACATTAGTTTAAATATGCTTATTGTGCTTGTAAATAGTGTTATAAATGGCAGGCATCAACAAATCAGGATAATTAATGCTTTATTCAAACTCTCCTTAAAATCCTAGTCTAGTAGCATATTTTCATATATTTTTGCATCACTTTGTATTATTTAGAAATAATACTCTCTGCAATTGAAGCAGTGGGAAAACTGATGGATGAAAACCTTACCCAAATGTCTTATCTGTTTTCATTATTACTAAATAAGTACAGTCTGCTCAGGATAATATGTGAATCTAAAGTTAACTTTACAAAATGAACATCTGTAACATAAATATGATTGTACCACAGAAGTAAATTTGGAAATAATTTCTTTATAAATCTTTTTAAGGATTATAAATATGTAGATCCCATAAATGCTTTTAAAGCATGTCTTTATGTAGAGGACTATACGCAAAATATCTTAAAATTAAAGTATTCGTATGTTTTTATATTACTGAATATTAATAATCATAAAAGTGGGGAGAGCCCCCTTAAGGTGATTTAAAAACTCTAGTAAATATTTAAGTGCATATGTATAATACAGTTTATATGTAATAACTTCATTTAACAATATAAGATGCATTATATGCATTATTTATATATATAATTATATATCACTTATCATTTATATATGTTATATTTTGTTTATCTCATTTATACATATATTTGGGAAACTATTTAGTTGAAAGCATTATATTTTTTACACATATCCCATATATTTGATATTTAAAAATGTTCTAAAATAACATTTCTAAGTGAATTAGTCTGCATATTCTCATACATATACATATATATATATTTTTTTTTTTTCTGCAGAAAGAGTAGTTGTTTTCAGAGAAAGCCACCCAATCTAAAGTACACTAAGACCATTCAAACAGCCACCCTGGGTGGGGGTCGGGGGGGGGTGGAGGGTGGGAATTACTGTAGGATAAGCCTATAGAATTGCATAGTCAGAATTCAAATAGACTTATTAAATTCCCTAATATGAATCAATCAACTTAGAATGATACTTAACCTTATAAAAACTAGTCACCAACTGGTGAAGCCACCATCCTATTTGGTCATTTAGTTTTAGATATTGCACATTTTTCAACGCTAATTCAAATGGGTCAAACTAAACATTTAATTTCAGTCATATACATATTTATTTTATCCCCTTGTGATCTCTTTGCCACATTCCAAAACAATAATTTCCCCACTCCATTATTCACCATTTCACTCCATTTTCAAGGTGTTTGTATGGATTCACATATTCTGTTTAATTCAATTAAAATTCTTTCATAAATAGCAAGTTCTACTCCACTAACCATCTCCCCACTTAGGTAATAGCATTATCTCACAGCATGACTTACCCAATACAATCTAGTCGAACCTTTCCTGATACCATTTTAGGTGTGCTTGGTCGATCTCCTTGCCCTGCCTAAAATGTCTTCCTGGTTTGCTTTCTTTGTCCGTGACATGTTTGATGCATTATTTCTGTGGTCTTTTGCCAACATCTTTTCTGCATTTTCACCGTGCTCTGATTGCTCCCTTGATTATTATCCTCTTAGGAAAACAGAGGGTCCACAATGTGATGTGATTGTTTTTTTGGTTTCTAATTATGTCCACAGTGAAATTATAATCCTTTGAAGTGAGGCATTAACTAATTGATTGTCTTCTCTTCTCCCTACCTCACCCTCTTTTTCTCTCTCCATGTTTTCTCTCTCTCTCTTTATTTTTGAGACAACTGCATATAATATTTTCTCAGGAACTTAACTAAAGGAATGTATGTCTTTTCCAAACACTTAAGCAATCTAAACACTTAGCCAATTCAATAGAAATATTAATGGTTTTCTTTCTACTTCATTCTTATAGTTTGCAGTTGATCGCATTCTCAGGCATGAAGAAATTTGAAGAACTTATTTTTGTGTCGATTAATGCACTTAGTATATAACCTTCATGGCTATCTAAGTTGTACATGAATGTGGTATTTTATTATGATTTTAGAGATAAGGTAGAAATTTATTAACATAGAAAAATGTCTCTGTGAAGTATTACTATGAAACAAAACAAAAGAAATAAATTGAAAAGGAAGAAAAAGAGTACTAGGAAGAAATGAACTCTCCTAATCTTGTACATCTGGCAACAATTATGGGTTGTGATTATGGGATGAAGGAAAAGGAGAAAGGTTGTATCAGTGAGCACTCCTTCACTTCCTATTAATAACACAGTTAATCTGGTAAATAAATATAGAAATAACATAGATTACTATTTTTCCCACCCCATCATCCCAATTCAAGCAATATAGTACCTTAATATACTTTCTACATTCTAAAGATCTCTCTTGTTTTTCTACAAGTTCTTTTGAGGTTTACCTTGTATCACTATAAATGTGAGACCAGGATAAAACACAGTATTACAATAAACCTTAAGTACTGTGGCATAGAAGAATAATCACCTCACATTTTCTACTTATTATTCATTCATTTCCAAAATCTTACTGCAAAGATATTAAAGACCAACATACTTATATAGGTCACTGAACAGTTACCATGTCAAGATACTCAAGAAGATAGTATACTTAACGCATTTGAGGAAATGGGATTTGTGAAGTTAATACCCAAAAAATATCTAAAAAGAGACAATCTATATTTTAAAGTGTTATGATTAATTCGTATTGATGTGGATTGCAATGTGGAAAGATCCACCCTTGGTAACTAAATTTAGAGATATGCTATTTCTTGTTTACTTTATTATTAAAAAAATCAGTAATTAGTGTAAACATTAAAACCAATGATTAACTTTTGATTATTGAGGGTAACAAAGGTAAGTGTAAGAATGGTGATGTTAACAGGTAATAGAAAAATAATATCCCCTCAATTCTTGTACCTGGCTGTCAAATTTATTTTAAAAAAGACACAATTTTCACTCTAATAGGAAAAGATTAAGATGGGACACCTAGTCCTGATGAAGATGGAAATAGAGTCATGTGAACCTTTCTAAAGTCTCTGATAATCCCCCTATAATAAAAATACATAAAGATTACTGTTTGATTTCCAGGTATTTGCCTAGAGAATTTGCCAGTTTAGGGCCCTGCAACTTTACATCTTGGATTGTCTTTTGTGGTACTCTAGAGAAATAACTCCAACCTTGATTGCTGCAGACAGACTAATCAGTGATTTTTGGATCCTGAATCTTGGATACTGAATATTAAGGTTTTGAATATATTGATATATATTGATTAGGCAATCAAGATAGAATTAATTTTGAAAAATGAAAAGTATACTTATTCTGTATCAGGAAATATTAAGGAGACAAAGGTACAAATGAGTTCCTAAGTCCAGTGTTTCAGGTAGCTACATGCATAATTGGGAATTTGGCATTTGCCTTTTGTATTTTAACACTTTGTTTCTGTGTAACTGTAACCTTGAGAGCTTATAATAACTATTTGCGGAAGGATGTTGTCTTTAAATTAGTGATTCATTATGAATTCGATTCTCAAAGTGTAGAATAATCTAATATTTGGAGAAGAGCCTATTATGAGTAATACAGGAGCACCACTGTTATCTTACAGAAGAGATCACTGATTATCATGTTTCTCTGAACAAGCTGTAGTGTCATACTTTCCTATAGGCTTTCACAGCTTTTTTTTTTTTTTTAACATCTAGATCTTGATCACTGGTTATTCGGTGAGTTCGGTGAGTGCCTTCTCCATAGGCAGTGGCAGAATCCAAACAGAAAATAGTGGAGCATATGATAATGTGATAATTTATGATAATATGATATGTGATAATTTTCTCCTTGTTATTCTTTATTTAAAAACAAAATATCAAAATGCATATCCACATGGCACATTTTGTTTCTGATTTTGGTTTTGTTTTTTCAGTATTTTTCATTAATTTATTATTATATTCTCAGCACTTCTATGAATGCTTGGGGTATAGTATATACTCAATAAATAGCGACTGAATTAATAGTCATTGAACTCTGACAGTCTAGAAACACAGATTCATTAAAAGCCTGATTCATTAAGTATAACCCAGTGTGTTGATTTATGGAGCATATATATTTAGCCATTAGTACAAAAACAAAACAAAACAAAACAAAAAACCTCTTCACTTTTCCTATGCAAGAACAAAGCAAGTAGCAATAGAAATTCACCCCATAACTAATATTATTGGTTTAAAATATTGGTGGTTAGTTTTGTGGGTTTATAGTTTAAGCAAAAAGAATTGATTAAAAAAAAAAATGGGTTTTCTCTGGGTAAAAACCAGGGAGAAACATTAGTAGGAGAATGATAATGATGTGGGCATAAAAGGCATAAAACCTAGTGTTAAGTGAAAGTTTTGATTGTCATTACTAAGAGTATTTTCTAGCATAAGACATAAGCATTTGTTCATTCATTCATCATTTTGTAAAAGTCTAATGGCAGTGATAAGAAAGTCATTTCATTTGTTTTTTTCCTGAGGAGCATCATACTATAAGGATCATGCTTCTTTCAAGACTTCATTTCTAAACATTTAAAGTTCAAACAATTCTCATAGCATAAGGAAATCTGTCTAGTTTATTTAAAGATGTGAGTGCATTTTGAGGAGAGCTGCACATCTCTAATTCATATTTCATTTTAAGAAAGGTAACCATTGTAAAATATTTATCAGAAAGATAATCATGGAAAATTAATTAGAATGATTACTTTGAACTTTATTTCTTCATTACTTTTTAATATTTAAGTGATATTAATGGGTATATTATTTCTAAGATGAAATCTATGATTTATTTTATTTTTAGAAAGATTTTATTTGAGAGAGAGAGTCAGTGAGTGAGACAGAGAGAGAGAGAGAGCACAAGCCAGGGGGGAGATACAGAAGGGAAGGGAAAAGTAAGCTCCCAGCTGAGCAAGGATCCCCACATGGGGCTCGAATCCCAGAACTCCAGGATCATGGCCTGAGCTGAAGGCAGACTGAGCCACCCAGGTGCCCCTATGGATTTATTTTAAATGATTCAAGTAAACCTCAGGATTTTGATCTGCATGGCATCTAGCAATGCATTTTCCTTTTAACTCTGAAAAATTAAATACACATTAAATTACCTTTATGTACATTTTTAAAAGGAAATTGAAAGTTTTAATAAAAGCATTACATAGTTTAAGTGAACTGTTAATCAATGCAAATAAATTTTTCTTTCTAAAACTAAAAACAGAAGATGCAGTAGCTGATAGGAAAAACATGTATAATTAAATGATGTCAGTAGTGCTGAAGAGGATGGATGTGAACAGCTTTGGATATTTTCATCTTTCTGCTTCCCTATCTATATTACAGGTTTAAAATTACAGGGTAGAAAGCAAAATTAGATGAAAATTTGACTTTTTCCCCTTTTACATAGATCTTTATATTTCTAAAAGGATTGTAAACTAGTGTTCTGAATAGCAAATGATTACTCTGGTCTGTTCCCTTAAACTGTCCCCACCCCCCCGCCCCACACACAGACACACACCTGTAATTAATTGAGTAGATTAAACTCCGTATCTGTCAGGCTCTCATGGATTGAATTTTATATGTCGTTTTATTGTCTCCACCTCACCAGCACAATAGGAGAAGATTTTTGCCGTGGCTTATACTTTTGAACTAGTTTACTTTCTGGATACTAAAGGAGATCCTTTTCTTTTACTTATGACCTATGTTTTTCACAAATAAGATTTAAAATATTATCAGGAATTGCAAGGATGAAAGTCTAACAGTATAAATTAATTTGACCCATATGGAACTTAATAGACATAAAGAAAAATAATTGTGTAACTATTGTATAACCATAATGAAAGGCTCAAGAAACAAAATTAAGTCCCTAGCTTTAAGAGGGAAAGCATAAACAAATGTTACAAGACAATGTCTTCTGAACAGTGGTTTAAAAAATAGGTAACTTATTGACTATGGGAATCCCCACCCAACCCCTCCTCCAAGCAATAATGTCTGTCGAATGGTAACAAAGGATACCACATGTCCGAGTACCAGCTTAAGAACAAAATTCAACTCTTGATCATCAAAAATGATGTATTACAGAAGTGTGGTGATTACAGGGCAATGTGCTCACAGCAATGCATCTCACCAATTGTTAAACCAAATATAAATGAGTTTTGTAATTTGGGGGCAAATACCACTGAATATTTAGTTTCGCCAAATACCATGTCTGCCATGATATCTTGTTTTAACAAAAGAAGTAAAATGAAATCCCTGCAACTCAAATGTTCTGTACTGATTTTGCTCCCTCCATACAATGCACTTCTCATTATGTACAAGTTCTTTGTAAAGTATTCTCACTATAAAGGACTCCTACATTCTTTGCTAACCAATCATAAAATAATAAATGCTAAGGATCTCATTCTATTTAAGGGATCATTTGCCACCAAATCTCCCCTAAGTAGTCAGAGTGCTTTATGTCGACCAAGGTAGAACTTAGGCATATTTAAACAATATTATCTTGACATCAAAGACATTATGATTTGTTTTTGAGCAATGGATAAGAAAAGATCAAAAGACTTTAGAGAGGACGCCTGGGTGGCTCAGTTGGTTAAGCGACTGCCTTCGGCTCAGGTCATGATCCTGGAGTCCCTGGATCGAGTCCCGCATCGGGCTCCCTGCTCGGCGGGGAGTCTGCTTCTCCCTCTGACCCTCCCCCCTCTCATGTGCTTGCTCTCTCTCATTCTCTCTGTCTCAAATAAATAAATAAAATCTTAAAAAAAAAAAAGACTTTAGAGAAATAAAAACATAAACATTCTATCCCAGTAGGTTAAAAAAAACCTTAAACCCTGTTTTAAGAGTGCAATTAATTCAATAAGCGTTTATGTACAACAGTGATTTCATTTTTTATATTCATCTGTTTTATCATGTTTTAATTTATTTTATCACATTTAATGGTGAAATGTCTTTGCTATCCAGAGGCCTACTGCTCACAGAAGAAGTAAGATGCATGAATTTCTGTGAAAAATAAACTTACTAATTAGTCTCCTCTATTTAGATTTAGGACTGGAGGCACAAGTTGATTACCCTGATATTTTTTTAATGAAACATGTTTGCTAAGCAATTTAGTAAATTGCTTATTTATTAAGTAAATAAAATATGTAAGTTACTTAAAAATGATCATTATTAATTAAAACATCCAATTACCTTGCAGTTTTTATTGTGATTACTAATCACGTATAATGTTTGTTAAACACATGGCTCTAAAAATCTTTACTGTGCAATAGTTTATGTCTTTTCCTCCACAAAACATTAAATTATAAACAGTATTTCCTTTTGAAAGTTCCAAATTCAGTTCTGATTGGTGTTTCATGATAAAATTTCTCATATCATTTTGAGTAACATAATATTTGCTTTGTAGTAATATACATTTTTAATTATATTGTTGACTCATCCCTGAGGAATAAATGGTATATGTTTTCTCGATGAAATCATAGATATATAAGACACTAAAAACTCAACTATATATTATTTCCTATGTTAAAAGCTCTTTTTGTTATTAAGCCACAGTATGTGAATAAAGCCCCAACTTGGAAAGCATGTCACTTTAATACTCTCATTTTACCTACATTGCAAATCCAATATTTTATTCTACATTGTTCTTTTTCTTGAATTTCCTAGTTTTATCTTTCTCTTTAGTATCCTGCTTCTTGAAAAAATTGTATCCAAAAGCTGTCTCAGTTTTTACCTTAAATTTACTCCCAACCCCATGTTATTCCGGCTTCTTATTTTATTGTCATTGGTAATGAAATTTCCAACTACTAATTAACTAATGAACTCCCAACCATAATTTCCAATAAAGAATCTTAGGCTTAGCTGGAATGTTCTTCTACATTTAACACTGTTCATCATACATCCTTTCAAGTTATGCCTTATTTATTTTTATTTCACTGAATATCATTCAAGTCACACATTGTATAGTACATAGTAAATTCACAATAAATAATTTTTACATGTATTTGTTGGTACTGAAATTTTTGGACAAGTTACACATGTAGCTCATTAAAAGCAATGGCTTAGTAGGATTGCTAATCTCCTGTTTTCTAATGTATTGAAAATTTAGCATGGAAAAATTAAGCACCTAAACATAGGCCTAGAGTGATCTTTTTATGGTCAAAACATAATCCAATAAATCTAATATTAAAATTTGTTATATTTTTTCAAAATATATTTTGTTACTTAAATCACATGTTCTTTTATATTAACAATTAAGGTCATTCTTTTATGAAAATTTTAGGAAATCACTATTTTTTTTTTAAATCTGACTCATCAGTTTTGAAAAGGTATTAAAAAAACATTTATAATAATGGATATAATAAATAAAGATGCAGAATTTATTTTAGTGGTATTATTATTAGTGCTGCCAATAAAACTTTATCTGCAGTTTGCCCAAGGTATTTAAGGAAAAATAAACTTACCAAATATGAATATGTACTTTTTCTATCACTTAATGTGAACTAATAAATGCATTTAATATCTGTGATTAAAATGCATGAGTTCCCTCATGATTAAATCATTCTTGGTAATAGCTAGGTTCAAATTTTAATTATTTTAACTACTTGCTTAAAACACGGAGTTTCTATTTTATGCTCTGATTCTACTCCAGATTTCTTCCACGGGGGAAGAAAATTTCAAGCTGTGAGTGGTCAGAAGGGGCTTTGGCGCCATCTTGCGGTTAATTAAATTATGGTCCTAGTTTGTTTTCTTTCCCAGTTGATCGCTATATCCCACAATGAAAGCAAAAATATATATCTTGAATTCTTAAATTCCATGGCAACCTAGGACATTAGTAAATATCTTTCAATTAGCATGCAAGCTAGACATCTTGTACATAATCATTCCATGTTCATTCTTGCTTTTATGCATTTACAAAAGCAGTTTGTCTCCGGAAATGCGGCATTCTTTTATTCCCTCATCCCGCATATTCGACTCTTACTTATCTCCTCACCACGACCACTGTGAAAATAACGCCTCCTTCACAAAACCTTCATGAACTCTTCTATGTCTCAATGGTTCATTTCTTGGAATAGTTATTATACCTAAAGTCAGTGAGAAAAATACAACCTAGGACCTCACTATTCCAGTGGCAATATGATAGTTATCTATCTGCTCAACTGAATTATTATTTTAAACAGTTTTTCTTGTATTATGAAAAATTTAAAATTAAATTTTAATTTTAAATTTAAATAAAAATTTAAACATATATGAAAGTAGGAAGAATGTTTCTATGAATCCTCGTGTAGCCATTACTCAGGTACACAATTATTAATTCATTTTGTCTATAACCTAATTGCTCAAAGTGTGTTCCGGAGACCAGTAGCATTCCCATTCCCTAGGAGCTCCTTAGACACACTGTGCCACCGCAGAAGTACTGAATCCAAGTCTGCATTTTAACCAGATTCCCAAATGATTCTTATGCATTAAAGCTTGAGAAGCATTGGTCTTCAGTATGGCCCACTTCTCTACCCCTATCAAGCTGGATTATTTTGAAGCAAATTCCAGAGATATCAACAGATCCTTGAAAATATTTCAGTAGGTGGCTCACGAAGATTAGGATTCTTTTTTTTTTTTTTTTAAGATTTTATTTATTTATTTGAGAGAGAGAGAATGAGAGACAGAGAGCATGAGAGGGAGGAGGGTCAGAGGGAGAAGCAGACTCCCTGCCGAGCAGGGAGCCCGATGAGGGACTCGATCCCGGGACTCCAGGATCATGACCTGAGCCGAAGGCAGTCGCTTAACCAACTGAGCCCCCCAGGCGCCCAGATTAGGATTCTTTTTTAAAAACATAATCACAATCCCATTATTATACCATTAATATACTAAACCATTATTAATAGTTTTCAGTTTTAAATCTTCCTATTTAAGTCGTGAATGCTTTCATTTATGGCTTGTTTATTAAAATTAGGATCCAGGGGGCCCCTGGGTTGCTCAGGTCGTGATCCTTGGATTGAGCCCCCCTGTGTAGGGCTCCCTGTTCAGCGGGAGTCTGCTTCTCCTTCTGCCCCTCCCCCTGCTCATGTTCTCTCTCAGCTCTGCTCTCTCTCTCTCAAATAAATAAATAAAATCTTTAAAAATAAATAAATAAAATTAGGATCCAAACACAGCCGCATATTGCATTTTATTCAGTTGTGCCTTAAATCTGCGAGGTTGTAGGTTTTCCTTCACAATGTTTTCCTTTTACTTAATAATTTATTTGTTGAATAAAGGGATTAATTTTGAAGAGTTTTT
This sequence comes from Neomonachus schauinslandi, assembly GCF_002201575.2. NCBI lineage: Eukaryota > Metazoa > Chordata > Mammalia > Carnivora > Phocidae > Neomonachus > Neomonachus schauinslandi. Next base: position 43,449,103 of record NC_058405.1, on the reverse strand, counting down.
CATATTCAGTATCATGCTGATTGCATGTCTAGGGAAAGAATGTATGTAATAAGCCTGAAGGGTCTTCAGAGACATGGTGGAGTTATAACAAATACATGATTCTGTTTTAGTTACATATAGCCAAAATAATATGGTGTAACTAATTGCTCCAAAATTCTTGGCTTCACACAGCTGGACTCAATTTCATGTCTATGGCCAGTTGTAGAATAGCTAAGATGACTTACTGTTTTAATCTGTTTGGGCTGCTATAATGAAAATACCATAAACTAGATGGCTAATAAACAAGAGAAATTTATTTCTCACAGTTCTGGAGGCTGGGAACTCCAAGGTCAAGGTGCTGGCAGATTCAGTGTCTGGTGAAGGTTTGCTTGCAGGCTCATAGTTGGTCATCTTCTGGCTTTGACCTCACATGGAAGAAGGGGCAAGGGAGCTCCCTAGGGTCTCCTTAATAAGGGCACAGATACCATTCATGAGGGCTGCACCCTCACAATCTAATTATCTCCCAAAGTCCCCACCTTCCAGTACTATCGTGATGGAGGTTAGGATTTCAACATACGGATTTTAGGGTAACATAAACGTTCATTCTTTAGCACTGACTGATACTGGCTGATCTCTCTCACATGACTGAGGTTCATCTTGAACAAGTAGGCTGCCTTGGTTTTGTTTCTTACGGTCTCTCATCGTTCAGAAAGTTGTCCTAGGCTGATTCCCCCAGACATGTGTAGGAGTCTGAGAGAGAGCAGAAGCAAGCAAGTTTCCCTTAAATCTAGGCTCAGGGTGGGAAAATGAATCCACCCCTTAATGTGAAGTGTTGCAAAAACATATCCCAAAGATTGTGGAAGAAGGGGGAGTGGAGAATCAGGCTCATTTTTTCAGTTGACCACATAATTTTTAGAATATTTTACTGCAAATGTGAAAAATAATGTCAATGCCATGCCATTTCTATGGGCAGTTTCACTTAAATATTAATTATTATGTATTATTCCACCCTGCAAATGCTAATATTATAAGATTTTTAAAAAATTATATGTTATAGGTAAAATAATATCATTTTTCATATTCTAGGTTTTATTCTGAGTATCTTCTTACATGTTTAACAAGTATTTTTCTTTTCCAGTGAAGTGTATTATGTTTTTTGTTTCTTTTCCATAGCATTATTGATGATTCATACATTGATCAAAGCTCCAATGCTAGAGGCGCATGGGTGGCTCAGTCAGTTAAGTGTCCAACTCTTGGTTTCAGCTCAGTTCATGATCTCAGGGTCCTGGGATCGAGCCCTGGGTCAGGCTCCATGCTCTACGTGAAATCTCCCTGAGATTCTCTTTTTCCCTCTCCCTCTGCCCCTCGCCCTCCTCACATGTGCTTTCTCTCTCTCTGTCTCTCTCAAATAAATAAATAATATCTTTAAAAAAAAAAGCTCCAATACTAAAGAAAAAATAGCTATATATATATATATATATATATATATATACACACACACATATATATAGTTTGGAAAACTTATATAAGTATATATGCATAAGTTTGGAAATATATATATATATATGCTTATATAAGTGTATATATATAAATATATATGTATAAGTTTGAAAAAATATATATAATATATATGTGGTATATATATATATATATATATACACACATATATGTAATATATATATGGTATATATATATACACACACACACACACACACACACACACACCCAAGTACATAAATGCAAAGAAAAGTGGAAATTTGATCCCCTTATACCCTGGTGGCCCATTAGTCCTTCTGTACTCTGTGAGTGTGAATGTCAGGATCTTCAGCTTTGGGCAGATTTCTCATCACTGTCAGCTCAGACAAATAGATACCTACTACTTTCCTTAAGGCCTCAGTAAAGAGGGTTCAGATTCCACAGGTATCCCAGGCAGGGTTCCATTTAGGCCAGTGTTTATAGATGCTAGCCTGATACAGCAGATATCCATTCCAGAACACCCAAGTTAACATATCTTTGAGATACTAATAGGGAAAATAATGGAATATATATTGTTTTTGTAGGATTCTTTAACAAGCCATTAATAAATAACACCCTATATATAGTAAGAATTCCTAAATATAACTGTGATTTATTTGAATTATTAATAGTCAAGTTATACTAAATAATGTGGTTTTTTAAAAGATCTTATTTATTTACTTATTTATTTATTTGAGAGAGAGTGTGTGTGCATGAGTCGGGGAAGGGGCAGAGGGAGAGGGAGAGAGAGAGAGAATCTTGAGCAGTCTCCACACTGAGTGCGAAGCCTGATGCAGGGCTCAGTCTCACAACCATGAGACCATGACCTGAGCTGAAACCAAAAATTGGATGCTTAAGCAACTGAGCCACCCAGGCACCCATTAAATAATGTGTTTTTATGTAATTTTCATACTGTGCTAATTTAAATTTACCTTATACCACTACATGAAAATAGCTTTTTATTTTAAAATGTAAAGTTTTCTTTCTTTGGCTTTCCAAAAGAGATTTTTGTGGAGTTTTGTTTTTTTTTTCCTTGGGGGGTTTGTTTTTTGTTTTTCATTTCTCTTTAAATTTTTTTTTTTTATTTGAGTATAGTTGACACACAATGGTACATTATTTTCAGGTGTATGACATAGTGATTCAACTTCTTTATATGTTAGGTTTTGCTCACCCCAAGTGTAGCTACAATCTGTCACCATACAACGTTACTACAATATCACTGACTGTATTCCCTATGCTGTGCCTTTTATTCCCATGATTTGTTCATTCCACAACTGGAATCTTGTGTCTCCCACTCCCCTTCACCCCTACCTCTACTCGCCCCCTTCCCTCTGGCAGCCATTAGCTTGTTTTCTGTATTTATAGGTCTGGTTCTGCTCTTTGCTTATTTTTGTTTATTCATTTGTTTTTCAGAATCTACATAAGAGTGAAATCATATGGTATTTGTCTTTCTCAGTCTGACTTATTTCACTCAGCATAATACCTTCTGGGTCCATCCATTTGTCAGAAATAGCAAAATATCACCCTCTAAAAGAAATTTTTGGATTTGATTTCTTCATATACAACTTGCTGATGTCTTTATTATAATGCCTGGAAATTTTTATTCGTTTTTCTTGTTTAAAAGAACTAGCTTACAAGCAGTGTTCCTGCTTTTTTTTTTTTTTGAGAGAGAGAGAGGGTGCAAGCAGGGGGTGAGAGGGGCAGAGGGAGAGAGAGAATCTTTTTTTTATTATTTTTTATTTTTTTAAATATATTTTTATTTTTTTTAAGATTTTATTTATTTATTTGACAGAGAGAGAGACAGCGAGAGAATCTTAAGCGGACTCTGTGCTAAGTGTGGAGCCCAACTCGGGGCTCAATCTCATGACCCTGAGATTATGACCTGAGCTGAAACCAAGAGTCAGACACTTAACTGACTGAGCCACCCAAGAGCCCTCCAAGACACTCTTAAAAATTTAAGTGCGTAGTATACATACCTAATCCTATGTGGGTTGTAGAAACCCTATAATGCAGACCTAATATTTGTAAATATAATTTAAAAAGTTATTTTAGGAAATAACTTCCACATTTTGCAGAAGAAATGTTTTGTTTGTTTGCTATTAATACATTTAGTGAGAAGGTATCTGCAAATGTTGATGTATATATTAATGTTTTTCTTAGTGGGTAGAAGAAAGTGTGAGGGAAAAGGAAAGCATTGCTGGCTGGCCAACCTTGTGTGACTAATAATAATCCATTACAATGACAGTATTAGTTCTTACCTATGTGAGATACATATTTCTAATTTTGTGTCTTAATTATTTTTCAAAATAAGATAGTGGGAAAAGATAGATTGATCAGATCTTAAAAAAAATCTGATAGATTTTGGATATTGGGAATGTTGCCTTCATAGAAAAAAACCTTTTCATTTTTTTGAGTTGAATGGGGAACAGAGAAAATATATCTTTACTCTTACTGGCTTTCTCTGAGTTGCTCATATATCACAGACCATAACATGGCATGAGAAAATTGATTCCACTGGGTATGAGTATTAAGGATGAAAACAATTCCATTAATTTTATCCATTACTCTTTTTCTGTCCTAACATTTGGACTAACTGGACAATGTCAGCTATTTTTGTGGTGATAAATAACAGGGCTATTATAGAACTAAGGTGTTTTTGGATCATTCACACTTGAATTACAGGATGAAAAATGTAAGTTAAACTTAAAGGCTTTTGAAATATCAGTTTTCACCAAAATTTATAGTTAACCCATAATTTCTACTTGTATTTATGCCAATTTCATGAAAATTCTCCACTTTCTTAATTGACAACAAGATGTTTATATAACTCCATAATACATAATATGTACATTGTTAGCATGCACAGAGTTTCTGATTATCTCTCTGCTCAGTGGGGCTATTTTTTGTGAGTTATGGAAAATTTAGACCTTAATAGACGTAATGAGTTGCCATAGAGATGTAATTGGGTAAAAGTTCTGCTCTTTCCTCATATTTATTGTTTCTCAGAAAATTTTATTTCCTTTTAATTCTAGAACGTGTGTGTGTGTGTGTGTGTGTGTGTGTGTTAAGAAATCAAATAGAAATAGAGAGTGCACTCCTTATTTTAAAAAAAATACTTAGGGGGTGCCTGGGTGGCTCAGTTGGTTATGCATCTGCCTTTGGCTCAGATCATGATCCCAGGGTCTTGGGACTGAGCCCTGCATTGGGCTACCTGCCTAGCGGGAAGTCTGCTTCTCTCTCTCTCCCTGTGCCCCACCCCCCGCTTGTGCTCTCTCTCGCTCACTCTCTCTCTGAAATAAATAAATAAATAAATACATAAAATCTTTTGAAAAATACTTTGAGGGGCACCTGGGTAGCTCAGTTCATTAAGCGACTGCCTTAGGTTCGGGTCATGATCCTGGAGTCCCAGGATTGAGTCCCACATTGGGCTCCTGGCTCAGCGGGCACCCTACTCCTCCCTCTGACCCTCTCCCCTCTCATGCTCTCTCTCTCAAATAAATAAATTTAAAAAATCTTTAAAAATATAAAAAAAATACTTTGGAAGGTAGACAATAGCTTTGAAAGATAACATCTTTTTGAGTTACAAATGCAATCCAACATCCTGATCCAAATTACATAAATATTTGTGATCAGTTAGAATAAGTATTCCAATTTGTCCAGCCTACATAAACATCACACAGCCAATAAAAGGTTTTGAGAAAGAAGAAATGGATGAAGGGGCAAAGGATTGTATGTGGGAATAATTCTGGAGGTGAGTCTTCAGCAGTAGTAGTTCCAAAGTTGAAGAGCAATAGAACATCTCACAAAGCTTGGAGGCCTGAAAAAGCAGAATGGACAAATGCTGATCAACATGAGCAAATCCATAGTGTTGGAAGGCCTCAGCTTACTCCTCACTGCAGGGTGAAACAAGAGATGGGAACATTCTGAAGTGACTTGTTTCAGTAGTGAAATTGACCAAGTATATCCTGAATTTACGAAGAGTGTGTGTCTTTCTTCCCCAGATGGAATGGGTTCTGAATAAAGAGTAACTTAGGGGCGCCTGGGTGGCTCAGCGGTTAAGCGTCTGCCTTCGACTCAGATCATGATCCCAGGGTCCTGCGATCTAGCCCCGCACCAGGCTCCCTGCCCGGCGGGAAGCCTGCTTCTCCCTCTCCCACTCCCCCTGCTTGTGTTCCTGCTCTCACAAACTCTCTCTGTCAAATAAATAAAAATAAAATCTTTAAAAAAAAAAAAGAGTAACTTGGAAAAATAAAATTACATTTTTTAACACTTACTGCATGACTTAAAAATATATTCAGTTGACTTGTTTTGCACTATACACTTTTTTTTACTACAAAATATACTTTTTAATTTAATTTAATTATTTTTATTTTTCATTATGTTCAGTTAGCCAGCATATAGTACCTCATAAGTTTTTGTTGTAGTGTTCAACGATTCATTAGTTGCGTATAACACCCAGTGCTCATCCCATCACGTGCGCTCCTTAATACCCATCACCCAGCTACCCCATCCCCCCCCTCCCTTCTGTAACCCTATGCCCCCAACATGGGAGCAGCTAATTAATGAAGAAAATAAATAATCATATAGATAGTAATGCACTATATACTTTTAAAAATAGTTTCATTTTCTGTCTCACTGTTCCTCATTAAATAGGTAGATTATATCCATAATAAATAAGAGGAAACTGAAGGTTTTAAGGCTCTGGAAGGTTAGTATAATATAGCCAGTAAGTGGAAGAGAGGGAAGTCAGTTTCAGGTTTCCTGATAAACGCTCTGGATTCTGCCAAGCATACTCTAGCACTCCATGCTCTTACTAGTTAGTACGAGGTCAGTAAAGGAGACCATGTTTTTCTATGCAAAGATCACATTAATGATGTACCTGATGTAGTTTTGAAAGTACTGTTCTGGGTAGTTAGCTCTGATAGTCATCTTGCACCATGAGGATGATGGAAACCATTACCAAAGAGGATAAGACAGAAATAGATTTTTTCCTCATGTCCCCAAAGAGCCACCATGCCTGCCTTGGACTACTTATCTCCAGAAAATTATATGGTGGTAATATCACTATTATTTTGAGTTTTCATGTTAGAGTATATAAAACTGAAATTAGTCTGACTTTATACACCCCGTAAAAGTTAAACTGCAATGGATAATAATGAACATAAATAATAAATAATAGATAATGAATTATAAAAAATAAGATCATAAATAAGATTTTTCTATGAATAACAGAAATAGAGACTGACCCCCAGGAAAGTGTGAGACTTTAAATTAATTAGATAGCTTTAACAGACCTAAAGAAATAGAAGGAGGAGTAGGTCAAAGAGGAGAAAGAGGAAGAGAAGGAGTCAGAAATGGAATAAGAAAATTGAGTAACAGGGGAGGAAGGTTGGCAGTTTGTCTTTCCGCACTGTGCAGGGAGAATAGAGTTCTGACATAAAATTCAACTGTCTTGGTGCTTATGGCAGCTTTCAACAATGGAAATCTATAAATAAAGCTATCAGAGCCTAATGCCGTCTAATATTTGAAGCATGCGAAATCACCTTCCTTATTGTGATGTGCATACTTACAGTAAAACTTCTGACCGTGATTTGGTTTGCGAAATTGGTCATTTGGCCACACAAGCAAGTATCGGTTTGTGTGACAGGTATATTGCTCACTGTGAATTAGTATATTAATTTATCTGCTGGTATATATTTTAATTTTTTGTGAGTTTAGTTAGTGTGAGTCAGCCTGATTCAATACAGTGAACTCTGGCACCCAGATAGGAATGTATTTTTTTCTGATCTGTTTGTTTCTACATTTTGCATCTTTCTCACAGGATAGGAAATGTTAAAAGAGGTAATGCTTATAAAAGAACCTGGTACAGGAACCGGCCTATAAAAGGCACCTGCAAATGTTCTCCTAACTTCTTCCAGCACTCAGCACCTGAGAGATCATAGACGAAGTGCTTAGCTTCTGATTTCCTATTTCCTTATGAGTGTCAAAGAAATTATCATAACAGTGTTCAGTCTTGTGAAGAGAAAAACCGATGGGATTGCTGTATACTCTAAAATGTTTAACAGATCTTAGCTTTGTCCCACATGAATATATAGTGCATTCATTCCATCTACTTTCCTTTTCTATAACAGCCAACAACAAACAAAACAGTGGGGGAATTTCTGAACCGACTTTATCAGATTGTCTCATCTATTTCAATAATATTAAAATAATAATAATAATATTATTATAATTATAATAATATTAAAATAATATTGCATATATTTTCTAATAGTACCATATGTTATATTGTATGTCAGGATATAACAAGGCCAACTATAAAAAGTCAGCTCAGAACCAGTTTGGTCAAAATTAGGCCACTTTCTATGGGACCATCAGTAAGGACAAATTCTAGTTACAGTAACCTTGCCTATAAGTTTGGGGACAATTTTAGATTTTTTGCCTCCTTTTGTCTAGTTTTCATGATGTGCCTTTATAACACTATCTGCTCTCCTTAAACATTACTCCATTCTTTCATAGGCTTTGATGAGAATCTCTATTCTTAGAATCTTATGTTCCTCTGTCATGTTAGTCTTGATAAATCATGTTTATTTTGACCACTTTAGGTTTGATGTTTAGGATGCACATAATCAAGAAGAATGCTCTTCTCATAATTATAGCTTCTAACCTCTGATTCAGTGAGCTGACATAATCATCTTCATCTAAGATGACTTACACATATATTGGGAATGTAGTACAGCTTGCTTCGTCATTATGTGGAAAGATACATCTCAGAAGTAGAATTCGGGTCTGTCAATATATTGTAACCACCCTGTAAGGCATACTATACTTACCTCCACTTATATATTTATGGATAACATGTTAAATGTCATTGGGTGTGGCATCTGATACTACGTTGATACTATTTTATTTCCAAAGCCAATTTACAATTATCAAACTTTCCATGTTTCAGGGTAGACTTCACTTCTGTTTCTGCTATAATCTGTTTAAAAATCCAGCTATATCATCTAGTCTAAGTTATTAGAGTCATTTCATCTGTCCTTGACCCAGTAAATTTTTTAAAAAATATTTTTTCCTAATGTCTCTGCAATGTCAGTTTGTAAAAGATAATTTTAACCTCTGAAAAAATACTTTTTCTTAACTATTTTGTATAGTCAACTAGATATTTCATAAATATTTAAATACATCTCTGCTTTGTAGGGGAAAGAATCTTTTTATAATAAGCAGCATGTAAGAAATAAAAACTTTCACTGATTCGCAGTATAGATACACTCAAATGTAAACTCTCTGAGACCCTGGAGTATGTTATCTGATCAGTATTATTTTCTCAGGATTCTCACAATGAATGAGAAGGTGGATGGATGCATACATTTGTCACCAAAAAAGCTCTGTGTATTCTGCCCAGAGGAGTTTTGGAAAAAGGGATGAGAAAATGTCATTTTATACTTTCTCAGACCATCGTAAAACACATTGTCTATGTTCATTTTGTAAATAATTGATTTACAGTGATAGTAATAGTGGTAAAACCTGTTGCTTTTAGAGCAATTATTATGAGCCATTCATTTCAAATACTTTCATATTTGAGTTAGTATATATTAACATATATATTAGTATAATATATATAATAAGTATAAATATATATTAGTATATATACTAAATATATATTTAGAATCCATACTATTAATATCCCAATTTTTTAATTGAGGAGAATCAGGTATAGGAAGGTAAATTATTGTACCTAAGTTCATAAAAGTAAATGATTATCAAACCACTATGTAGAAACTGTGCTCTTCACCCTAACACTCTCCTGCCTGTCAAAAATCAAGTGGGGCAGTAATAAATAAATAAATCCAATTCCTGACACCAATCCAACACTAAGATTATGTATATATAACAATTTTTCTTATTATCTGAGAATTTTGGTAAACACTGCTTTAGAATAAGCCTTTAGTATAAGGAAAGTATAATGCCTTTTTCCATATTTTATGAGGCAGATTTTTAAAATTTTTTATATTAATGCTAGAGATCCACATATTTGTACCTTAGCAAACTAGCAAGCTTGCTAGATATTGTGGATTTGATTTTGTACTATAGCACCGCTTTGACAATAAGTGAGACTAAAATGCATATGTTTGAAGGGTCTATATTAAAATTATTTCAGTAAAAATTATTATTTTTAAGTTTCATATTAAATACAAATGCATAAAATGTTAAAATGTAGTTTTACCCATATATTTTAGATTGTAATTCCTCCAGAAAAGTATCTAAAGTACATAGCACACTCACACTCCAATGTACTACAAATATTATTACTTTGTATTTACATCTTGAAGTCAAGGCAGTGTTTTGAAAACTGTGATCCTCAGTACACCATTAATTAGTCTACAGCTCATTTTTTTCGTCCCCAGGGAAAAAAGGGATGAAATAATTATTCTCATATACATTTCACAAATTTGAAATGTAAGATTAAGGTAATTGCTAAGAAGGTTCCAAGCCACCTACGAAGTTAATAACACATAATACATTTAGGGAAAAAATGAGGTTCTGGAAAATAATGTTGCCAAATTACATGCTTGACTATTCAAAGTAGTGACATATAATGTGCAAGAGCAATTACTATCAAGATAGCAATTGGGCTATCTGATATTTTAGCTAACAATGGGACAAACACACTAGTATGGCAAGAATATGCCATCTTTTGCAAATGTGTTTTGACACAGGGGGCAAAAGTGCTTAATGACTTTTTGTTTCATTCACCATTGAGGATGTATGCTACAGGAACAGGGATATTTTCCTTAATTCCTAATACTTTTTGGTCAGTGTTCACAGAACCACTATATGTGCAGCAGAAATCTTTTTTTTTTTTAATTCATTTGAGAGAGGAAGCTAGATGGAGAGTGAGCACAGAGCAGGGGGGAGCAGTAGAGGGAGAGGAAGATGCGGACTCCCTGCTGAGCAGAGAGCCGGATGTGGGGCTCCATCCCAGGACCTGGAGATCATGACCTGAGCCAAAGGCAGAGGCTTACCCCACTGAGCAACCCAGGTGCCCCAGATTTTGCGTCTGAATATCAACCCCTAAACTGCACTATTCAAGAAATAATTGTCGGGTGCCTGGGTGGCTCAGTTGGTTGGGCGACTGCCTTCCGCTCGGGTCATGATCCTGGAGTCCCGGGATCGGGTCCCGCATCGGGCTTCCTGCTCGGCGGGGAGTCTGCTTCTCCCTCTGCCCTCCCCTCTCTTGTGCTCTCTCTCCCAAATAAATAAAATCTTAAAAAAAAAATAATAATTGTCAGTCAAAAATACTCCTTTGATTTGGAGTCAATCTGTGTTAAAGAGAATGGTGAAAATCACTAGTTAAGGTATCATGACCACTTATATGTTCTTCGATACCTGTTTGAATAAATGGATGCATCAAAAAATATTTTTTCAATTGTGGAATGCTTTCATGGTTAATGGGACATGTGTTCTCAAGAATGTCTGAATCAGCGGATAAAACTGCAAATATTTTCTCATGATATTAATAACATGGTAAAGAAAAACTAACACTTCAGTGGGCTTCCTATAGCCAGTGTTTACCACCACATGTTCTGTGGCTTGAGCTGACTAAGAATCGCAGCCAAAATGTAATGACTTTCAATATAAAATAAGACCTTTAAGACTTCAGGATTTTTTTATTATGACCAAAAGGCCAATGTGTCAGTCTCTGAATTTAACTTCTCCCCAGCAACTGATGATTTTCTTCACATATCTGCGAAGGAAATGACAACGAGGACATATTGAAAGTGTACATCCAAGCCTAGAATAAAAAAAATTGGAAGAACTTTCAAAGTGTGAAGCTAATGAAAATAGACACTTTGGACTCCAAAGTCTATTTATAGCTAATGACATGCTTTTTAAATTAGCATCTGAAATTAGAGCTGAAAGTAGTCTTTAGTGAGAATTTTATCCGTGATTCCTGGATACAGATTGACCCGCCCAAAATAAGGAAGTCTGGTAGAGCCACAAATGACATGCTGCTTACCATTCTTGACAACATATAATTTTGAGGTAAGATTTCTGACATGTTAACAGATCAATAAAGATGTGATTATAGATCCTATGCTTTAAGCAGTCTCTTACTGAGTATACATATCATGGAGAATATCTGACACAATATCATTTTTTGCATGTTCAAAGACAATTTGAATAACTTTAATATATGTTCTTTTATATTTACTGTTAATATTGCAAATCACTTAAAAATACCTAAAATTGATTATCTGAATGTACACTAACTTTTGACTATTATCAAAATGTTAAAATTATAAGAAACGGTGGGGGTATCTAATCAAGAAAATTATTTGAAATACAAATATGATAGGGCACTTTAGCAACTCACTGAGAAATGAAGATGCTTTATGATAAATTATTTTTTCTTTAAGATACTGATTTAGCTCTAAAGCATGCATCCCGTTATCCTGAAGAAATATGGCTACAAAGATAAGTCCACATGCTGGAATAGGGACTATAAGTAGGGACTATAAAAAATGGGAAAATTTCATTTGCCACATTTGGATCTAGAATTAGTCTTCATATTCTGTTATACAGAAGAAATTTCACTCATAATCACTAAAATCATGGTTTCTATCATGGTGTGATATGAGGCACAGTTCATAAGATGTGAGAGCAGTACTCAGTACTAACCGTAGACCCATTATGAGAGTCTTGCCCTGAAGCCTACAGGTTATGAAGTTGCTCTTGTCTTCTTCCAGTCCATTGATGAGGCATAATAGGCCAAGGTAAACCGCAATTCAGATCCTGCCCCTGTTCCTACAGCCCCAAGCAAGTGGAGCTAACTGGAACATTGAATTTCCCAACCAAATAATCCTGAGCCTAATTCAAAGCCTGCACAGGCCTGACCCTTGCTTCTGTCCTCTTGAAGTCCTGCTGTGTTGAGAGTCATTAGCTCAAAGGCAACTCTTGTAGGGGTAGGGATGGATCTTGGGTATGTGTGTGAGGCCCTTTGTAGTGCAGAATAGACTGGAAAAGAGAAGAGCAGAGGGATGACAAAGCACATGGAGCCAGGGAAATGGGGACCAGCAGCCTAGGCCTACTATGCCCACATCATTCAACCCCAGCACAGAATTCCAAGGATTCTGAGAATTTGAATATTCAAACTTGACCTACCAGGTCATGACTAAGCTGTATTTCTACATTAGGGAGGACGGACTTTCTTAAATCATTTTTTTATCTTGATTAATAATTTCTAAATGTTTAGAAATATAGAGTGTGAGCCTTCATTTATTCTCAGTTGTACATTTCACCCATACAAATGAAGACCTCAGAGTATTCAGACTTCATACATGCGGGCTGATTTCCCTCAGAGTGCAAAATTGGAAGATGTCAAACCTTCATAAGGCTTAGCCTGGAAACTGACACAGCATAACTTCTGTCATCTCCTACTGATTCCAGCAGGTCACAGGCCAGCACTGATTAGAAGGGATTACACTAATCCATGAGTCATGGTTCATTGGACATCACTAAAACCTCTCAGGACATACTTAGAAAGATCAACTGGTATATTAAGTAGTAGATCAGAAATTAATATAGTCAAAACTTAAGGCATAATGATAGTTAGGAACCTGTTACAACTTTTTAATTGAGGGTAAAAAGTATCAAGAATGAGGAGGGAGATTTCACTGCCCTTCAGTTAGAGGCCATCAGGTAGTTGAACAAAGTTGGGTGTATTGACTTTTTGCAACAGGAGGAATGTACTTAATGAGGAATCATGCAGCATTTCAGTAAGAGAATCTTAGGAAAGACTGTAGGATTTGGCCTTCTATAATGTGATTTTGGGGGACTGTTTAAGTATGGATTCAATGTTGTCAGGAGCCAGGGTAGTTCTAGGATTTATATCTGTATTAGCTCCCTAGGGCTGCCGTAACAAAGTTCCACAAACTGGGAGATTCAAAACAACATAAACATATGCTTTCACAGTTCTGGAGGCTAGAAGTTGAAAATCAAGGTGTCAACAAGGCCGTTAACCTCTGAGCCTCTAGGTAAAATCCTTCGTTGCTCCTTAGCCTCTGCTGGTGGCTGTCAGTCCTTGTCCTTCCTTGTCTTGCAGCTGTGTCACCGTAGTTCTCTGCCTCTGCCCTCACATAGTATTAACCCAGCATTTTCTTTTCCAACAAGAGCCCAACCTACCTCAGTATGACGTCATCGTGATTGAACGAATTATACCTGTGATGACCCTATTTGCAGCTAAGATCACTTTTTGAGGTACTGGAGGATAGGATTTCAACATATCTTTTGGGCCACAATTCAACCTCTAACAGTATTCTGATAATTGTTATCTAGAAGGAATGAAGTGAGGTTAAAGTGGCAATTTAGGAAAGAAGCAGAAGTCATTCATGTTAGCCAGGATTGGGAGAGGGGGACCAGGGGTGTTGGGTCATTTTTGTGGTTTGCACAATGTTTATGGTTTTGTCTCTCAGTGTATACATGATGGAGTGGTCTTGTTTTCTTTTCTTTTCTTTTCTTTTTTTTTTTTTTGTTCTGTCCCAGCCTCAGAGTGGCCTTGTTTTCTATGATTACTATGCTCAGCAGGAGAACACTGTGGCCTAGCCAGGAGGGGGATGGGCTGGCTTCTAGCAACAGGAAGGCCAGTTGATAGTGAAAGGTCAGCTCCCAGTGGTTGGGACTACTTTGCTCTTTGTTGCTGTTGTGACTAAAAAAATAGTAGATTAGAGAATCATCAACACTTCTAAGCTGATTGAAAGCAGAAAGAGAAAAGGAGAAAAGAACCGATGACTCATATACCAAATGGAAATTTAAAGGGTTAGGACTGGAATTTGAGGCAAAGAAGGTTAATGATGAGATCTGTTTTTCACTATTATGTGATGGTGGGCCGGTGGAATATTCACGTGGGGATATGATTAAGGAGTTAGAAATGCAATATAACGCTCTGGAGAAATATCAGACTATTTTAAGAAGGGAATGGATTCACTACAGGGGATTGTATAGGAAGACAAGAAATATAAATGTGGAACTTTGAATATCTATAGTTAGGTTTTAGAGGAGAGAATGTGAGGCAACTGAGAACACAAAGTTATTCCATATGGTATAGGACTTCAACAAATGGTAATATATCCCATAAGGTAAAGTATATAAATCCTTATAGTAAAAATAGAACAGTACTTAGGGATATGTTGAAAGAAAATGAGGTGCTTTATTAGAAAGTTCGTTCTCTAACAGAAATTTTAAATAAACATTGCTGCCTTGTGGTAAACTTTCCAAACTGGATTTTATGAAGCTCCTTTCTGATCCTGAGTCCATGATTCTATTAGAGATGGAATAAACTGGTGGTGAGGTAGAAGAGGTTATGTGGTCACTGATGGAGAGGTGGTTTACTGAAGCCAAGTACTACATCTTTGACTAGATGTTCTTAGTTAATACATGCAAGAATATTTATTAGGGATGCCTGGCTGGCTCTGTTGCAACTCTTAATCTCGGGGTTGTGAGTTTGAGCCCCACGTTGGGTATAGAGATTACTTAAAAATAAACTTTTTTTTAAAAAAGAGAATATTCTTTAAAGCAAAGAAGGGCAATCAGTAAAGAGTGATAATGCAAGAAAAGAGGAAGATAATTGAACATCTCTGGGTCGGGATAAAAGAATCAAAATTGCAGCTATACAATTTACATTTGGCATGACGAACGAAAGGCATCCCTTTAAGAAAAGAGTCTAGAAACAGTGTGTAGAACCTTTTCTTTTCATAGATGATTTTTGTTTTGTTTGTTAAAAGCCAAAGTGAACAGGAACTTGGTAAGTGAAGGTGCTTTCATATAGTAGTCAAAGTGTCCTCAGAATAGCATTAGACGAGAACTCTGTTGGCAGTAAAGGATCTGGAAGTGTTGACGTGTTTGAGGCTTGGGGAATAAAATCATGGAAACACTGAAAATGTGGTGGGGTGATAAAAAACACCAAAATAATACTGGTTTCTAAGGCTCTCCAGTCAGAATAGTGCCTTTCTTGAAGTTTCAACATGCAGAAGCTGACAAGGTGAATTTTGAAGTGATATAGATTTTTTTAAAACATTTTACTTATTTATTTGAGAGAGAGAGAGCAGGAGATAACATGAGTGGGGGGAGGGGCAGAGGGAGAAGCGGACTTGCCTCGGAGCAGGGAGCCTGACATGGGGCTCCATCCCAGGACCCCGGGATCATGACCTGAGTGAAGGCAGACACTTAACTAACTGAGCCACCCAGGTGCCCATTGAAGTGATATAAATTTTTAATTGGCATGGATAAAATACAGAAATCAATAGCACAAGGAGAAAATTACTGGTAAGTGTTACTCATATGGTCCTTGCAAAGGAGGAGCCAAGTGGAGCCTGAAAGCAAGTGGGCATGTTAAAAGCACCGTGAGAGAGCAATGGTCCACTAGTATGAGGTTATTGGCAATATTTCAGGAAATTGTAATCTGCTTGGTAGCAGTAGTCAATTTAAAATAACCATTTTTTTTAAATTAAGAGGGTTAAATTAATGTTTCTTGAAAATAGTTCTTATACTTAATATCATACTGAAGAACCTCAGATAATTAATTGCCTTACATAGAAAAGAATAATTTACACTTGAGACAATATTTCAAGTACTTAGTATAACTTATTAAAATGTTTTTAATCAGGAATAATGCCAATTCAGTTAGGAGAATAAAATAGTCTTTGTGGTAACAGGCCGAAAATCAAGTTTAGTAATGATTAAAGAATACCAGGAACAATGCCTCTACTTGCTAAAACAAAAAGGAACCAAATCATTAATCTTCATTTATATTCTAGTTTAATAAAATGGCAACTATATACATGGTAAATAATTGAATAAAATAACTGAATAAAAATGTTTGATTTTATTCTCTGGAGGATTAAGCATGGACGTGGAGAAAATACATAGAATTTGTGCCAAATCCCAAGGCATAGGTCATAAGAAAATCAATTTTTTTGAAGAAGATATGGTATAATAGATCCACAGTCAATTAAATTTGACAGAAACAAATTGGTCAGCTTCATGTGGTAGGGGGTGTTTGCGATTAATCTTATACAGATTTTTTTTTGTTTTTACTAACTAGCTGTGTAACCTTGGTCATTACTTAGCCTTTCTGAGATTCAGTGCCTCTTCCTCTTTGTAAAATTGTAACAATATTTGTCTCTTAAAGCTGTTGAAAAGATTAAATTGTTTCATGCAATCAATATATGAAAATTTCCAAGTACGGTGTCCTTCGTATAGTGGATAGTAAAAAATGTTATCCAGTTCCTTCCTTTCTCCCATTTGTCCACTGCACTTAATTTTCCCCATTTCAGAGAGCAAGTGTTCAATAGGAGACAGAGCCTATAGAGCTCCATAGCTCTGTGGTGGCATGATTCACATTGCTTTCCTTGTAAGTACAACTCCTTGGGGACAGTGCAATGAGAATGCTGGCCCATTTAGTCAAGGAGGAAGAAGAAAGGATAAAGGAGATTAAAATGAATCTTTGCAGGTAATATTCATGTCCAAAGATTATTTTTAAATGGAAACTAATGAAATCTATTGTGATGTCAAATAATCCTTTGAGTTTTGTGGTTTGTTGTTTGTTTGTTTGTTTGTTTTGGTTGACCTACGAAGAATACTCAACATACGTCAAAGTCAGCTCCAGATGTGTTTGCTTGATGTCTCTAACATCAAAGCTACTGCTAGAAGAAAATTGGCTGGTTCTGTATTTTTAAATCTATGGTCCCTTTAAAGGGGTGCTTTTCTCAGAAGGGTGGGATGACTTCTTGAGTGAGTTGATTTTAAAACCAGCATTCTTAACTCCTGCTGGAGGTAACTAATTGTCAAACTCTTCAAAACTTGGAGGCTCACAGATTCAGACTGCATGCACTCATGTCAGAAGGCCTCTAAACTAGCTCTAACACGTGTTTCAGAGAAACGGTCACTTCATGATCCTGGTAGCAGGCTGGGGAGAGTACAAGGGCCAGGGAAAACATTCCATTAGCACAGACATTCCTCTCATTTCTCAGTCCATAATGCGGTACACTTCTGGAATCAGGATATTGGAAATTGAAGAATATGTTTAACATGTGTTTAAAACAATGAAGTGTTATCAATGCAATTGTTCTCTCCATTGATGTTCACTTAGATGTTGTTTATATTTTTTATTTTTTAATTAATTTATTTATTTTTAAAATTTTATTATGTTATGTTAATCACCATACATACATCATTAATTTTGGTTGTAGTGTTCCATGATTCATTGTTTGCGTATAACACCCAGTGCTCCATGCAGTACGTGCCCTCTTTAATACTCATCACCAGGGTAACCCATCCCCCCAATCCCCTCCCCTCTAGAACCCTCAGTTTGTTTCTCAGAGTCCATAGTCTCTCATGGTTCATCTCCCCCTCCAAATTCCCCCCCTTCATTTTTCCCTTCCTCCTATCTTCTTTTTTTTTTTTTTTTTTAACATATAATGTATTATTTGTTTCAGAGGTACAGGTCTGTGATTCAACAGTCTTACACAATTCACAGTGCTCACCATAGCACATACCCTCTCCAGTGTCTATCAGCCAGCCACTCCCTCCCTCCCACCCCCACCACTCCAGCAACCCTCAGTTTGTTTCCTGAGATTAAGAATTCCTCATATTGGGGTGCCTGGGTGGCTCAGTTGGTTAAGCAACTGCCTTCGGCTCAGGTCATGATCCTGGAGTCCCAGGATCGAGTCCCACATCGGGCTCCCTGCTCGGCGGGGAGTCTGCTTCTCTCTCTGACCCTCCCCCCTCTCATGTACTCT
Organism: Neomonachus schauinslandi; assembly: GCF_002201575.2. Lineage (NCBI taxonomy): Eukaryota > Metazoa > Chordata > Mammalia > Carnivora > Phocidae > Neomonachus > Neomonachus schauinslandi. Next base: position 43,430,810 of record NC_058405.1, on the reverse strand, counting down.
CTCTCATTCTTGCTCTCTCAAATGAATAAATAAATCTTTAAAAAAAAAAAAGAATTCCTCATATTAGTGAGGCCATATGATACATGTCTTTCTCTGATTGACTTATTTCGCTCAGCATACCCTCCAGGTTCTACCCACGTCATTGCAAATGGCAAGATTTCATTCCTTTTGATGGCTGCATAATATTCCGTTGTATATATATACCACATCTTCTTTATCCATTCATCTGTCGATGGACATCTTGGCTCTTTCCATAGTTTGGCTATTGTGGACATTGCTATTATAAACACTGGGGGGCACATACCCCTTCGGATCCCTACATTTGTATCTTTGGGGTAAATACCCAGTAGTGCAATTGCTGGGTCATAGGGTAGCTCTATTTTCAACTTTTTGAGAAACCTCCATACTATTTTCCAGAGTGGCTGCACCAGCTTGCATTCCCACAAACAGTGTAGGAGGGTTCCCCTTTCTCCGCATCCCCGCCAACATCTGTCATTTCCGGACTTGTTAATTTTAGCCATTCTGACTGGTGTGAGGTGGAGTCTCACTGAGATTTTGATTTGGATTTCCCTGATGCCGAGCGACGTTGAGCGCTTTTTCATGTGTCTGTTGGCCATTTGGATGTCTTCTTTGGAAAAATATCTGTTCATGTCTTTTGCCCATTTCTTGATTGAATCATTTGTTCTTTGGGTGTTGAATTTGATAAGTTCTTTATAGATTTTGGATACTAGCCCTTTATCTGATATGTCATTTGCAAATATCTTCTCCCATTCTGTCGGTTGTCTTTTGGTGTTGTTGACTGTTTCTTTTGCTTTGCAAAAGCTTTTTATCTTGATGAAGTCCCAATAGTTCATTTTTGCCCTTGCTTCCCTTGCCTTTGGCGGTGTTTCTAGGAAGAAGCTACTGCGGCTGAGGTCGAAGAGGTTGCTGCCTGTGTTCTCCTTTAAGATTTTGATGGACTCCTGTCTCACATTGAGGTCTTTCAACCATTTGGAGTCTATTTTTGTGTGTGGTGTAGGAAATGGTCCAGTTTCATTCTTCTGCATGTGGCTATCCAATTTTCCCAACACCATTTGTTGAAGAGACTGTCTTTTTTCCATTGGACATTCTTTCCTGCTCTGTCGATGATGAGTTGACCATAGAGTTGAGGGTCCATTTCTGGGCTCTCTGTTCTGTTCCATTGATCTATGTGTCTGTTTTTGTGCCAGTACCTACTGTCTTGATGATTACAGCTTTGTAATAGAGCTTGAAATCCGGAATTGTGATGCCACCAGCTCTGCTTTTCTTTTTCAACATTCCTCTGGCTATTCGGGGTCTTTTCTGGTTCCATACAAATGTTAGGATTATTTGTTCCATTTCTTTGAAAAAAGTGGATGGTATTTTGATAGGGATTGTATTAAATGTGTAGATTGCTCTAGGTAGCATTGACATCTTCACAATATTTGTTCTTCCAATCCATGAGCATGGAATCTTTTTCCATTTCTTTGTGTCTTCCTCAATTTCTTTCATGAGTATTTTATAGTTTTCTGAGAACAGATCCTTTGCCTGTTTGGTTAGATTTATTCCTAGGTATCTTATGGTTTTGGGTGCAATTGTAAATGGATTGACTCCTTAATTTCTCTTTCTTCTGTCTTGTTGTTGGTGTATAGGAATGCCACAGATTTCTGTGCATTGATTAATACCTCTTCTTCTGAAACTGTTCCAAAAAATAGAAATGGAAGGAAAACTTCCAAACTCGTTTTATGAGGTACCATTACCTTGATCCCAAAACCAGACAAAGACCCCATCAAAAGGAGAATTACAGACCAATATCCTTGATGAACACGGATGCAAAAATTCTCACCAAAATACTAGCCAATAGGATCCAACAGTACATTAAAAGGATTATTCACCACGACCAAGTGAGATTTATTCCTGGGCTGCAAGGTTGATTCAACATCCACAAATCAATCAATGTGATACAATACATCAACAAAAGAAAGAACAAGAACCATATGATCCTCTCAATAGATGCAGAAAAAGCATTTGACAAAGTGTAGCATCCTTTCTTGATCAAAACTCTTCAGAGTATAGGCATAGAGGGTACATACCTCAATATCATAAAAGCCATCTATGAAAAATCCACAGTGAATATCATTCTCAATGGGGAAAAACTGAGAGGTTTCACCCTAAGGCCAGGAACATGGCAGGGAAGTCCACTATCACCACTGCTATTCAACATAGTATTAGAAGTCCTAGATGTTGTTTATTTTTAACAAAATGTAACATAGTTTCTTAGAATGCTTGCATTTATCTTACATAAATGTGCTTTCAAAAATGTTTTCCATGTTTTTTAACTAGCTAGTATTTTTGTATGGTTTTGGTTAACTAGGAAAAGCTTTCTTTAGCTATCTAGCTAACAACCACAAAACAAAAATGAACAGAGATCTTGTTTGATTTCAAGTAGTTGTGACTATTCCTATGTTCAAAAGTATCAATTTGAAATTATTTCATAAATAATTTTTGGTTGAAAATGTGTGAAGAGAGAAGATCTGAAGCAACTTTGCATAACAAAAATTGCAGGCTTTGAGTCCATAATACTTGCTTATCTTGTTTTTTTTTTTCTTCAAGATTTTATTTATTTGCGAGAGTGAGAATGAGAGACAGAGAGCATGAGAGGGAGGAGGGTCAGAGGGAGAAGCAGACTCCCTGCCGAGCAGGGAGCCCAATGTGGGACTCGATCCCAGGACTCCAGGATCATGACCTGAGCCGAAGGCAGTCGCTTAACCAACTGAGCCACCCAGGCGCCCTTATAATACTTGCTTATCTTGTTAAACTGTACTCTTCTGAATTTGCGTAAACTGTCAATTTCCCTTGATAAGTTCAAAGGTACAAAGGTACTTTCCCAGGCCAGACTGCTTTTAGACCATCTGCTTCTGGGAACTAGGAACTATGAACTGATCTCTGGATTGGCCCAGAGCCCACCTCACATTCCTGTTTCGTATTACCATCTTCCTCATGACCAACTGAGTGCCTATTTCATACAAACCTTCTAATTACCAAAAAAGAGAGGGTGGTCCCTCAGACTTACCCTCCAACCAGCAGATGAAGCTTTCTATTTTCTCCTCTGTTTTCTGCAGCTCTTATTCTAGAAACCTCAACAAAATAAGAAAATAAAGCTTAATGAGAATCTGTGAAGTTTGGAGAATCAGATGGATGAGGAAACCTTAGGGTTATTTTTACAATTGGATGTTACAATTAGTAGCCTACATCTAGATAAATGAGAATTGTGGAATTTGCTCAATAGATACAAATGGTATGCTTGGAATATTACATGGGTTTAAAGGCTTTTTTTAAAAAAAATTATTTATTTATTTATTTATTTATTTATTTATTTATTTATTTATTTATTTATTTTTATTATGTTATGTTAATCACCATACATTACATCGTTAGTTTTTGATGTAGTGATCCATGATTCATTGTTTGCGTATAACACCCAGTGCTCCATTCAGTACGTGCCCTCTTTAATTCCCATCACCAGGCTAACCCATCCCCCCACCCCTCTCACCTCTAGAACCCTCAGTTTGTTTCTCAGAGTCCATAGTCTTTCATGGTTTGTCTCTCCCTCCGAATCCCCCCCCCCTTTCATTTTTCCCTTCCTGCTATCTTCTTCTTCCTTTTTTTTTTTTAAACATATAATGTATTATTTGTTTCAGAGGTACAGGTCTGATTCAACAGTCTTACACAAGGCTTTTTAATCACAAATATTATACTGTTTAAGCGTTGTGCATATTGCATATTTAGTATATAGATAAATTATAGTTTTTGTTTTCACATTTTGTAATGTCTTAATATCACTACTATTATTTATGGGATAAGGGTAATATTGATGTTTTAAAGTTAGAAAACTTTACTATAAATTCAGTTATCTCTACCTGAGATCCACTTTCTTCCTTTTCCCAACTATCAGGTGTAAGAGTAACTTGTGTTGGGGCGCCTGGGTGGCTCAGGCGTTAAGCGTCTACCTTCAGCTGAGGTCATGATCCCAGGGTCCTGGGATAGAGCCCTGCATCAGGCTCCCTGCTCCGCGGGAGGCCTGCTTCTCCTCTCCCACTCCCCCTGCTTGTGTTCCTTCTCTCGCTGTCTCTCTCTCTGTCAAATAAATAAATAAAATCTTAAAAAAAAAAAAAAAGAGTAACTTGTGTTCACTTCTATAATTATACCAATCCTATTTTACTTTGTCCGTCTTCCCCATTTGGATATAAGATTCTTGAGTAAGGGCTATGTCCTCTTATATCTTTTTATCTTTAGTAACTAGAAAAGTCAGTAATTTTGACTGGTACATAATTTTATTAATATGTTTACTAAGTAGATAATTCATGAAAGAATAGAATTATTTAGGGAAGTTTTCTATTAAATATAAAAAATAAACTGATGATTTTTCCAATCATTTAGTTAATATTTTAGGGCACTTGAAATACTTTATTTCATGAGTGCTCTTGATCTGAAAATACTCTGCTAGTAAACATACTTTATTTTTCATTATATTTGGATTTTATATTTACCTTTTACCAATTTCTGTAGTTCAAACTACTTGATATTAAAAAAAAAGTTAGCCGTCTGCTGTTCAAGCTCATTTAACATTGCAAAATGCCAGAATTCAATCAGAGATCTGCAAATTACGCAATGGTAACCAATTAGTTGAATTAAGTGAGAAGTGCAAATGCATCATTTACTCTTAGACCTCCATTAGGTCTTGGTCTTCTGTTTCTAATAGAGTGGGAAGGTTGTATCAAAATGCTGAAGATGGAGGAGGAAGAGTCAAAACCTGCAATTATTCATAGAAACAGCTAACTAATTGAGAATAAAAACCACTGACCCTTCTGGCTCTCTTTCTTTCTGTCTGTCTCTTTCTTTCATCTCTCTCTCTCTCCTCTCAACTCTAGACTACCTTCTACATTCCTCCAGAAGTAGATTTTAAGCTCCTGTTGGATATAGTGAATTGCTATAGTGGCAGTGGTAAGAAAATTAGCATCAAGAAGAGTTTAGTCGTCTTCAATTCATAATGCACATGACTGCATTTCACATTTCATTCTCTATACTTTGGTTCTATAAATAGTGTAAATCATATGTATCACCTAAGATATTGGCAAAGGAAGTTGTCTCCCACCTGGACTTGTGAATTAGATTCTGATGGCTGATGTAAAAACTTACCATGAATTTAGTGTCTTGAAGAACACAAACACTTTGTCTTGTAGTTCTGGAGGTCAGAAGTCTAAAATCAAGGACACAGCAGAGCTGCCTGCTTGCTGGGGGCTTCAGGGGAGAATCTGTTTCCTAGCCCTTCATAGAGTTTGTATAGACTGTCTGAACTGGCTTGTGGCCCTTCTTTCATATTATGCAAAACTTCTAACTCTGATACTCCTGTTTCTCTTTTGTAAGGACCCTTGTAATTACACTGCATTTACCTGGAAAATTCAGGATAATCTCTCCATCTCAAGATCCTTGACTTGATCACATCTGCAGTATCCTATTTACCATATAGGGTAACATATTCACAGGTTCTGGGGCTTAGGGCATGAATATCTTTAGGAAGCCATTATTCAGACTACCACATTATGGTCTTAAATGTTATGTAAAAGACATAGTAGAAAAAGAACTCTGATTCTGTTAGGATATACATACATATATTCATATAATAGGATTACTCAAGAATAGAAGTGACCATATATCATATGGTTAAATGGACACTTGACAATATGGTCTCCACTTTAATACCCTTCCCAACTGATTGCATATCTTACGCTTGAATAATTCCACCAATAAGTTTGTAATGAGCATTTTATAATATTCAACAATAATCCAAGATAAAAACTCCCAGCAAGCTAAGAATAGAGGGGAATATCCTCATTTGGTCAAACAAAACAAAACAAAACAAAAATTATAAAATATACAGCTAACATATTTAATTGTGAGAAATTGAATACTTGACCAAGATGGGGAAAATAGCAAGGATTTACTCTCTCCCCACTCCTACTCAATATCGTACTGGAAGCTGTGGCTAGTGCAATAAGATAAAAAGGAAGTAACATGTATTCAGATTATGAAGAAAGAAATAAAACTCTCCATGCAGAAAACCCCAAAGAATCAACAAAAAATTCCTCACACTGAAAAGTTACTACACAAAGATTGTAAAACACAAGGCAAGATACAAAGGTTTGTTGCTGTCATAGTAGCAATGAACTATTAGAATTTGAAATTAAATGATTATTATTTACCATTGCTCTTAGAAAAATTAAATACTTAGCTATTAGAACTAACAAAATATTTTCAGGGTTTTTATCTAGAGAACTACAAAATACTGATGAAAAAAATCAAAGCATATCTGAATTAATGGAAAGCTATTCCTTCCTCATGGATTAGAAAGGTCAATATTGTTAAAATATCAATTCTTCCTAACTTAATCCCAACCTGAAAGTCAAATCCTTTAGTTATTCTTTCAAAAGTCTTTCACATTCAGAACATACATTAAGGAAGTCTTCCCTTTCCTCAGATTAATTCTTTTCTTGCCTAAATTAGTTTTTCTTTCCTTGCATAAACTACCACTTATTCATCAAGAATTATCATTCCTGGGGTGCCTGGGTGGCACAACTGGTTAAGCATCCTACTCTTGGTTTCAGCTCGGGTCGTGATTCAGGGTCATTGGATCTAGCCCTGCATCAGGTTCCACGCTGAGGGAAGAGTCTGCTAATATTCTCTCTCCCCTTTCCATCTTCCCCTCCCTGCACTCACTCTCTCTCTCTAAAAGAAAAAAAGAAATAAGAAAAAAAAGAATTACCATTTCTAAATTCCACATATAAGTGAAATCATGTAGTACTTGTCTTTTTCTGGCTTTGTTTCATAGCGTAACACCCTCTATGTCTATCCATGTTGCCACAAATGTAAGATTTCTTTCTTTTTTGGTGTAATGTATAGAATTGTTGAATCACTGTGTTGTACAATTGAAACTAGTATAACATTGTATGTCAACTACAATTTAAAAAGAAAACAAAAGGAGTTACCATTTCTACAATTCTTGAGCTTGGATCTCACCTCCTACCCTCAAACTTATACAAAATTCTGAGTAATTATAGAAGGTTAGGAACTCCTTCAGAACAGCTGGTGATGGCGGTAGAGAAGGGAACCAGCTAAACCTCTACAGCCCAAGATGGTCTGTCAGTCAAGTGTCCGGTGAAGTGATTTTACCATCACATGCTGTCAGTCTTTTCATTAGCTATTTCATTTCTTTCTTTTTTTTTTAAAGATTTTATTTATTTATTTTTTGAGAGAGAGAGAATGAGAGACAGAGAGCACGAGAAGGAGGAAGGTCAGAGGGAGAAGCAGACTCCCTGCTGAGCAGGGAGCCTGATGTGGGACTCGATCCCCGGACTCCAGGATCATGACCTGAGCCGAAGGCAGTCGCTTAACCAACTGAGCCACCCAGGCGCCCAGCTATTTCATTTCTTAGAAAAAAAAAAACTAAAAGCACATCTCACAGAGAAAATGATTCTTGGGGTGGTTAAGACTTACTAAATCTTTAAATTACAAATAATACTTCAATAGCCCTATAATTAGCAATTGCAATTTCTTCCTTGCTCTGGAGTCAATAGGAACCATTACTGTGCACAATACTGACTGGGTCTCTTCCTGATCATCTTCAGAGATGACATGAATAAAAATAGGGCCACCTTACTGCCCAGTAGCTGCTTCTTGGTAACAAGAAAATCTCTGAAACTTCTATTTCAGTAAGAACAATAAATTGTTTCTGTGAGCCTTCCTTCTTCTCCATCTTCTTCTCTAGTAAAACGAAAATGATACCCTGTACTACTAGCTTTATTATTATTGTTATCATTATATTATCATGTTTGTTTATTTTTTAAAGATTTTATTTATTTGAGAGAGAGAGTGAGAGAGAGAGAGAGAAGGAACTGGGGGAGGGGCAGAGGGAGAGAGAGAAGCAGACTCCCCACTGAGCAGGGAGCCCAAGGACATGGGGCTCAATCTGGGACCCTGGGATCAGGACCTGAGCCAAAGGCAGATGCTTAACCGACTGAGCCACCCATGCGCCCTTATTATCAGGGAAAATTTAATCAATTATTTATAGCAAGATGCCATAATAATTCCTAAAGACGGCTACAGTGACCTCTGAGTTTGCATTTTTGAAGGTTTGAATGTTGCATTTTGTTTAGATTTTTTTTAAATTTTTAACACCCAGATAAATTATGACAAAGTTCAGAGCAGAATGAAAAATTCCATATTTCTTTTTTAGATGCAATATTTCTACTAATGAAATCTTTCTTGCATTAGATTTACTGGAAGCATATTGCATTATTCATTTGTATTGACTGATCATGAGCTACCACTTGTAAATTATCTTTATATGTGCACTTGTTTAGATAAGTTCCTCTCAATTTAAAATAAACAGTTAATATTTTGGACCAAAGTGCAAGGACAGATATTTATCCATATTAAATTTATTTAAAATCAGCTCATCATCCTAGTTTGTAGTCTTTGGGTTTTTGTCATGTAAGGTGATGTTACTCTTCTCTGTATTTAACATTCTAATAATTTATTGCAAATGTCTTCATGTCTTAGATTAAAATATTAAGGGAAATAAGACTGAAGGCAAGATACTATGCCATATTCTCAAAATGTTTCTAAGTTAACTGATTACATATTTACCTACTTGCATTATATTGTAACATTAGGTTCAGTACCTTTGTATCCACAAATATTATCATGAACTTCCTGACAAAGTTTTGCTGAAATCTGGATACTTTATCAAATTTCTATCAACTACTAGAGTAGTATTTATAAGTAAAATATGTTAATCTGCAATGCCTCTCCATATGTAGAAAATATTTTGTCATACTTTATTTTGTTAAAACCAATCCAAAAATTTTCCTAACACAAATATCACAAATTGTAATTAATTGTAGTATTAATATCAAGGAGAAAAAATTACTCAAATATATATGATATATATATGTCTAAATATATATATGTCTAAATAGTCCTTATATTATTTAAACATAAAGGATCTCACCTCTAGCAGGCGGAATTTTAGCTCCATGGTCTTCACTACCTGGTATCATGTCTATAAATATGTTATGTTATAGGCAAAGGGACTTCGCAGATACAGTTAAGTTCACCAATCAGTTGACTTTAAGATAAGGGCATTATCTTGGATTATATAAAGGTAGGCCTAATATAATCATATGTACTCTTAAAGTATAGAACTTGCTCTGGCTGGAGACAGGAAAATGTGTTAGAAGGGGAAGTCAGACACTGAAAGCATGAAGATCTGATACACTTTTGCTGGTTAAAGATGGAAGAGCCCAGGAACCTCAGTCCCACAACCACAAGAAACTGAATCCTGCCAGCCATCTGTATGAGCTTGGAAATAGAATTTTCTCTTGAGCATCTAGATTAAGAGTCCTGCAGGGCCAATACCTTTATTTCAGTTTTGTGAGGCCTCTGACCTACAGAATCTGTGAGATAAAGCATTTGATAATTTAATCATTATGCAATTTTTCTAATTTGCTTTAGCAGTAAAAATTTAATGCATCCCCTGAAAATAGAGGTTTTGTTTTTGAATTACATACTTTATTTTACAGTTTTCTAAATCTTCCAAAATAACAAATTAACCTATAAATATTTCTGAAAGTAGAATATTTCACCATAAAATGGTCTAAAGAAAAAAAAATTACTTTAAAAATATATATTTTAATATTAGCTGGAGAGCTACATTTTGACACTATTTGAATATTATTTATTTTCCAAATAACCAACTTTAAATCTTTGATCTGATATATCAGACTCCTCTATAATGGTATTTTGGACATTTCTTTGGCATTTGACTTTACTGTTCAGAATTATACATTTATTTAATCAAATATATAGCCCCTTTATTTTTGAAAGCATTAAAATTGGTGGAACAAGTGGGAAATAGGTCGGCCACTAAAAAGGCTGTTTGTTTGTCATAACCAGCAATGCTTAGTTGCGTTAGTGTATTCTGTTCCTTTTATTATTTATGTCATTTTGAAAATCTCTCTCCAATTCTAAGACTGTGACATGTTTATTTTATAGAATAAAATAAATTTACTTATATCTTTTCTTGAACACTACTTGAGAATTTGATGCTAGTTTTTAAAATTTCTTCTCACCTAATGATAATGAAAAGCAAAGTTAATAATTAGAAAATATTGATATACAAGCATTATTAATTTAGTCATATAATCAAGCAATGGTTGTTGCCTAAATGCTGGTTTAGTCTGTTATTTTAAAAGTTTGGTAAACTTTTGTTTTATTATTTATTTATTTATTTATTTATTTATTTATTTATTTGACAGAGAGAGACACAGCGAGAGAGGGAACACAAGCAGGGGGAGAGGGAGATGGAGAGGGAGAGGGAGAAGCAGGCTTCCCGTGGAGCAGGGAGCCTGATGCGGGGATCGATCCCAGGACTCTGGGATCATGACCCGAGCCAAAGGCAGACACTTAACCGACTGAGCCACCCAGGTGCCCCTAAACCAGAGGTTTATTTCTAAATAATAAAACAGGGGCGCCTGCCTTCGGCTCGGGTCATGATTCCAGGGTCCTGGGATCGAGCCCTGCATTGGGCTCCCTGCTCCGCAGGAAGCCTGCCACTCCCCCTGCTTGTGTTCTCTCTCTCTCTCTGTGTCAAATAAATAAATAAAATCTTTAAAAAAAATAGAAATAAACCTCTGATTTAATATATTATATAATACTGATTCATTTCATTGGTAATGAATTTGTAAATAATTTCTATTACAAAGGAATTCTTTATAAGTAAATAATTATATTTCACAAATTCTTTGTGTAATAGAAAATATATATCTTAAATACACAGCAATGTGATTTTTAAATATTTCTTCCCTACTACTCATACATTATTTAGAACAGAATAGATGTCAACATTTTTCTTCCACCCTTAATAACCTGAAGTTTTACTTTTATGCAATGTTTTAGAAGTTTACATATTCCAACATAAATGTTCAACATTACTACTATTTTTAAGGAAACAAAGGGAGGGAGCAAACACATTTTTTAAAAGATTTTATTTTTAAATAATCTCTACACCCAATATGGGGCTTGAACTTCCAACTCTGACATCAGGAGTTGCGTGCTCTAGGGACTGAGCCAGCCAGGCACCCCTGGGAGGAAACACAATTTTGATTAGTTGCATAAATCGTCTCATTTAACTTAAAGGTGATCCTCTCCAATGTGTGCCATTCATTATTCTCATTAAAAAAAAAAAAAAAGAATACTCTGAAGTTCAAAAGATTTAGGTAGCCTATTTGAATCATAACACTGAGACGATTAGGAGCCAGCCAGTCTTTACAAACTACAGTGTGTCTGATTTCAAAATCTGTGTTATTTGTACCACAGCAAAATGCCTCCAAATTCTCTAGATTGCCACCAAATTTTTAATTTGTGTCTTTCCAGACCACATCTGTTTACTACTATAGAATGTAGAATTTTAAGATTTTATAGCATAAATTCTTACTTAGTTTTGGAGCCCTTGCAGAATAGTTACCATATAATCAGTGATAAATTACTAAGACATTTAAGAATGTGTATATAATAAGATTTCTTCTCTTTCCTCAAACCCTGCAATTTGAGCTTAGAGGGAATTTTCAGCATTGGGGATCACGCATAACTAGGAACTATCCAAGATCTTTCCACTCTGAAACAATCTATATACTTTCTGTCTTATAGGGGGAAAGAAAGTGACTCCCCACCCACTGCCAATACTTAGAGCTGATTTGAATTGCGGGCAACAGGAAGGAACAAGTATCCTTGAGGCAAAAGCACTAAAACAGCATATAGATCCTAAGAACAAGACATATATATATATATATATTGTATTGTTCCATTTGAGTTTATTCTAGATATGGGAGAAGGATTAAATATTAGAAAAATCTTTAAATGGCATTTACTTCATTAACTTAAGGAAGAAAAGCTGTAAGATAGCCTTAGTTGATGATAAATTATTTCATAAAATTAAACAGCCATTCATGATTCAAAAAATACTTTTATTAAGAGTATCATATAGCAGTTCAGTGACAGGCAAACATTCCACGAATAAAATAGACTAAAAATAGTAAATCAATAATAATTTTAAATAGCTAAATAGCAAATAGATTAAATAACTAAAATAGTAAGTCATAAAGAGCAAACCATTATCTTTAAAGCTGTAGAAGCAACCAGGACCAGAGTGCATACAATTCTGGAAAGAGGAGAAATTCGCACAGATCATGTGAGAATTTGAAGCCCTCACTTGTGGTATCTACCAACACTGGTTCAGGCTGGAGTCTGGGAATTTAGCTGAGGCACAGGCTAAGGGCTACTCCTTGAATGGAGAACTTTTGTCAGACCGTGGAGTGGAATGACAAAACTGGGTATCAGGGGGTCTCCACATGGCTAGTGTTCCCCTCAATACAGATGCTAATTTTCATAGCTATGCCAGAGAAGGGGCTTGAGAACAAAACCAAAGGCCTTAGAAAATCAGGATTTTTCTCTTGTGTTTAGAAAGCAAGTGTCTATTCAAGAGGGAGTCTCAGAGATTACATGTGAGAAGAAAGCCTTTGAGAGACTGACAATGAAAATCCTTATTTTTCTGTTTCGAGGAGTTTGCCTATTTTGGCGGATTTGGAGCCTGGCTGCTAACTAGGCCTGGAGGAGAGAAAACCTGGGTAAGATTTTAGGTACTGTCAGGGTTAGAAATATCAAACTGGAGACTTGGAGATTCTCAAAAGCACAGATTGAGCACATTTGCCATATTTTAAAGCTGTATCAGTCTAAGCCAAAACTTCTAAAAAGCAGTGTAAAAACTTTCACTCTCTCAATGTTGAGACATGCCAGGGTCACAGTGAAAAAAAAAATATGGAGGGCTATATTTTAGATACAAGGACAGAGTAAATAGGTAGACTTGTTCTTACCAAAACTGCAATCCAGGTTGAGCTCAGCTGTGTGATTGTCTCTACTATATCTGCTTAGCAAAGAGTGGACCTTCACTGGTGGAAGATACTATCTGGAGTCTCCAGATTTTTGTGAATACAAAGGAAGTCATTTATTAAAAAACGACTTGTTATAAAAATTGACGTGTCTACGTAAGAGAAAGAACACACTATAAAGGCAATAAATAACTGTGTTGTTTAACAGCAGATTGAACACAGACATTAGCATTAGTGAAATGAATGATGGGTCATTAAAAATATCTAAGCTGAATCACAGATTCCCTAAAATGAGGGGAAAAGCAAGAAATATGATGATCAACCTTCCATGTCTATTATAATCAGAGTAATAAAACAAGAAAATAAAAACATAAAATTTCTAAAAAAGGAAATAAAACTATCATCTTTAGATTATTGGTAGTAGAAAATACCAAAGAATCCACAAAGATTTTAATAGGACAGTTTTAAAAGTCCATATAGTAATAATGTACTATTTACCCATGAAATATAAAAACATGCTTTAAACTTTACCTATTTATTTGAGCAATATACTTATCTTACAAAAATGTGAAGTCCAATTATTAGGAATTTATACAATTTTTTTTGAAAAGAGGTTAAAGAAGACAGAAATCATCAGAAGATATTGTATATTCATGATTTGGAAGAGTTAATTTTGTAAGAATATTACTTTTCAACAGTTATTCTATTGATATCATCCAATTCTAATCAGATTGTCCAAAAAATTTTCGTGGACCCTAAAAAGCTGATTGTATACATTTTTAATGATAAGCAGTGTATGAAAAGAGCCAATACTTTCCATCTGTTCTTTAGGTTTTATCCCACTGTGATGCACATAAAGCTAGATTTTTTTCATTGTAAAAAGTAACATTTGAAATATTAATATTATTTATTTCCAATTAAGTTTTTGGGGAAAATTGAGTATATTGGTAACAAGTAGGTTTTGAAGCTTTGGATTATATGTTTGAAATTGAAGTTTAACCTTGTTTTGAATATAACATCTTTTAAATCTAATTGCATTCATAATGGAGGATCAAAATTGGGAAAGGATAAATTTTTGTGGTGGTAGTTTGTTAAATTCTGCGAAATCACTGATTTTATGTTTTTATGTACTTCTATTTTTTTCTATGTACTTTTAGAGCTACTTCATGAATTCAATTGCGATTTTTTCTTCCAGTAACAATATGTTACTTTTTTAAAAAAGATTTTATTTATTTATTTATTTATTTGTTTCTTTATTTATTTGAGAGGGAGAGAGAGAACATGAGCGGGGAAGAAGGGGCAGAGGGAGAGGGAGAAGCAGACTCCCAAGGGGATGCCAGGCTAGATCCCAGGAGCCTGGGATCATGACCTGACCTGAAGACAGAGGCTTAACCAACTGAGCCACCTGGGCACCCCAACAATAAAGCACAGTTTTAGCTTGATAAAATAATGTAGTGCATCTAGATTCCAAATGTATTAGCATTTCATATTTTGGGTGCTTATATTTAAAGCCAGATCACTTTAATTGTTAACCAATTACAATTCATCTCTTAAATATTTTGTCTACAGTCAGTAGTAAAGACAGAAAATAAATGAGGTCAAACTGAAAAACTTGGGAAATCTAATTGAGATCTTTTCCTTGAGCCAATACCAAATTAATGTTCTCTCAACCTTTCGTAATTAAAATGTAATATTGTGTGGAGCAGTGCAATTAAACATCAAAGCAGATGGTGGCAGAGGGGATAAAAATTAATCCTTAGCCACTTGTTGAGTCATGGGCTGTACCTTCAATTTTAAAGAAGCATTGTTGTAAAGTACCTAATTCACTGATGGAAATTCTCCAAGTTCCCAAAGTCAATCAAGAATTGAAAGTCTATGTTATCTTACCCATAAAATTTAGTGCAATCTATCATGATGAGCACTGAGTAACGTATGGAGTTGTTGAATCATTATATTGTACACCTGAAACTAATATAACACTGTATGTTAACTACACTTGAATTAAAAAATAAATTTAAGGGGCACCTGGGTGGCTCAGTCAGTTAAGCAGTTGCCTTCAGCTCAGGTCATGATCCCAGGGTCCTGGGATCGAGCCCCGCATCGGGCTCCCTGCTCAGCGGGAAGCCTGCTTCTCCCTCTCCCACTCCCCCTGCTTGTGTTCCCTCTCTCGCTGTATCTCTGTCAAATAAATAAATAAAATATTAAAAATAAATAAATAAAATTAAAAAATTAGTGCAACCTAGGAAATAGCATATTGAATGTTCATAAATTATATCTGATATGGCTACCATCATAGGCTACCCAAAGAACCCATCTGATTAGTTCACTCCATGAACTCTTAAGTGAATACCCATTCAATTACAGCAGGGTTTCTCTACCTTGGCATTTTTGGGTCACATTATAATATTACATTGTTGTGACAGCTGTCCTGTGCTTTGTAAAAGCTGCTTGGCAGCATCCCTGGTTTCTTTGCACTAGACTCTTAGCAACCCCCAGCTTAAAATGCAACAATCCAACATATCTCCAGATGCTATTAAATGCTCCCTGGAGGACAAACTTACCTCCAGTAGGGAACCACTCATCAACAGCATAAAGCTGAAGTTTTTTAGCATAATGTCAATGCCCATGGTAACTCCATCTCTTTTACTATCATTTCTTTCTTAGCTTTTTAATCCATAAACACTAATCCTTGTCTGTGTTTCTGCATATATCCCATGATTTCCAACTTCTGTGTGTTTGCTTCTGTTCTCCCTCCTTCTAACGCTTTGTGATCACTTCATCTAATAATGTGATAGTCATCTTTTAGAACTCAATTCAAAAATATCCTCTCAAAGGAAGTTTTTTCCTAATGCAGCAAAGTTGGATTAAATGCTTTGCTTTGGGCCTTACTTACTGCCTGGGTCTGTCTCTGACTTTGCAATTACTGCATTGCAGGCAAGTCTGAGCAGAGAGGCATAATCCAGGTCATTTAACCCAAACATCTAGCTCTACAGACAAATTTTGGATGTTAGTCAAATAAAGAAGTGTAGGAGTAAACCAGAATGATACTTTACCAACAGTATTAACTTTAGTGTTAAACTATTATCTACCTATTTATCTATCATCTGTCTACCTTCTATCTCCCTGTCTTTGTCTGAGTGTCCATCCATCCATCCATCCATCCACCCATTGACCCATCCATCCATCCACCTATCCTTCTATCTGTCTATCTACCCATCCATCTATCTATATTTTTCTGAATGTAATTGCCCACATTTACAGAGATTGGTGGTAATGCCATACATTTGTATATTGATGCACTCATGCACCCATGCACGCATTCATGCATGCCATCCCATGCATCAAGTCATGGGGCAGGGCTCTGGGCTCCTGTGAGTATTTGCACTCACCCACAGGTATTCCTTTGCCCTTGGGAATGCAATATTAAATAACAAAAATACCATAATAGGTGAGGAAAGGACCTCAGAAAAGGGAAAATAATTTTTCCTGTGTTTTTGAACAAGGGACTCCACATTTTAATTTTCTACTGAACTCCACAAATTATGTAGGTGGACTTGCTTCCCAATGTATGAAAGTTTCACTTCTGTTCAATTAGAAAAATCGGAACATAACCACCACTTAAGGGGTGACCATTTTTAATTATTTTTCCTTGGTACATGCATATTTAAGTGTTTGACCTTTAAACCCAGGCTTTGAAGATTATGTATGAACAGATAGTAGCATCATAGTTCATGATCTTTTATGATCAATATTAAGTTTTCAATTTTAATAGATAGCATCTAAATTAAATGAACTACAGTTGCATTCATGAACGTAAATGTCTCAATACGAAAACTCCTAGTTTGAGATGTTAATTTTAGATTTTTATAACTCTGTATAATTTATATGACCCTATAGTGTTCCTTGTTTTACTTGCCAGCACTGCCAAATTTCAATTTATGAAAACACTGATTTTCATTAGTAAGTCATAAGACATAAAATTAAGAAATGTAATCTCATAACTGCTGGATAGCTAGTAAGACTACATGAAAAATTAATATCACTATATAAAAAAGTTGGGCTTAGGAATAAATGGAAATGTCAAAAATTACCTTTTTTCTTACTCTTTTAATAACATGATTATTTCCCATTTTATTAGTTTTCATTAAGACTTTTCCTTTTTAAAATCTCACATTAGTTTTATATTAGTTTTATTTTATATTTATATTAATTTTATATTGGGAAGGCCAATTATGTAAACAAAATCAGGTAGATGATAAGGACTAAAAATTATTTTCTTACTTCAACTATAATAAAGTTACAGCATGTAGTATTTGTCCTGTGACTGGCTTACTTCTTTAGCATAGTGTCTTCTAGGTTAATCCACATTGTCACATGTGGCGGGATTTCCTTCCTTTTAAAGGCTGAATAATATTCCATTGTACATTTATGCCATACTCTCTTTATTTATCCATCAGTGGACATCTAGGTTGTTTCCGTATCTTACCTGGTGCAGGGAGCAATGGGTATGAGGTTTCACTTATGCAAGATGAATAAGCTCTAGAGATCTGCTGTACATCATTGTGCCAAGAGTTAACAACAGTGTATTATACACTTAAAAATTTAAGAGGGTATGGGCACCTGGGTGGCAGTCAATTAAGCATCTGCCTTTAGTTCAGGTCATGATCCTGGCGTCCTGGGATTGAGCCCAAGTGGTCAGGCTCCCTGCTCAGCGGGGAGTCTGCTGCTCCCTCTGCCCCTCCCCTCACTCACTGTTTTTCTCCCCCTCTCTCTCTCTAGCAAATAAATAAATAAAATCTTAAAAAAATAAAAATAAAAATTTAAGAGGGTAGATCTCATATTAATTGTTCTTACCATAATAACAAATAAGTCAATCAATAAAAATAGCAATGGTTTGAATGTTATTTCTTTTTCTCAATAACTTTGCTTATCTCTGATATATGCGTTGCTCTGAAATCTGCTTTGTCTGACTCTAACGTCTGACACTCCAATTGCTCCTCCTCCCCTTTGTTAGCCTCCCATAGCTTTTTCCATACTTTTAGTTTTGATCTAGTTATGTATTAATATACAAAGTCTATTTCTTATGGGCAGCATATTTGTCTATTATATTTCAATATGAATATTGTGTATATGTTTTAAGTATCTCAATTTCTAGAAACGTGTTATTTTTGGGTTTCTGTGAGTTACTTTATTTCTTCTTAGTAAATTCTTCTTTTCACCTTTCTATTAGTCCTATCTCAATAGGATGCATTTATTTGGATTGTTCAATGCAATTTCCTCTCTTTCAAGGCTAACATTTACATTAGTTGAATTCTTTTTTCAGTCACAGATAAAAGCTTCCTTGGCAAGTCTTGGAATCCTGGGATTCCTCTTCAGTGACAGACCAGCAGTCAGGAAAATTATGACTTCCTTGTTCTTGTTTGTAGATAAAAAGATGGATGACACTTACCCATTTACTGGGATTGGAGAAAGTACTCCATTTCTCAGCAGCATCTTTTTAAGTGTAAACAGGAGAAAAGATATATTTTCTTGCTAGTCAATCAGAGCTTCAGCTCTCAAATTCAGACCCTCTTAAAACTACTAAGGACAATCACAGAGTAATCTACCTTTGCATATGAAAGCAAATTTTTGAAGAATTAACAAATATACCCCAGGACATAGTAAATGAATTATAACATGGCAATAAAGTTATTCCAAGAATGTGGGATTGTTTGGATTAATTTATTCATCAACACACATCATTTATATTACTAAGGACCAAATGTTTATTATTATATCCATAGGTGACAAAAAGTGTTTGTGCTGACTTACATAATTCTAATTAATTATAATCACACAAAACTCTACATAGGATAGGGCACACTGCCAAATATGTGTTGGATGAACAAGGCAGGATAAAGCTAAAAAAAAATCTGCATTATTAAGGTCAACTGTACAGAGATTTTTCTAGGAAGGTACCTGACATCCTGATGTGAAATAGCCCAGAGACCCCTGAGGACAGGACCCCATAGATCTCTTGGAAATTGTAATTTAAGACCAGAGAAGAGAAAATTTCTGATCCCTGGCAACCTGTTGCTGGGCAACCTGATCTTACTGGGTCGCTTAGTAACAATCCTGTTGGTTCTTCTCCAAAGGATATTTTAATATTAAATAAATTAATTTAGCCAAAATCTTCTAAAAGTATATTTTAGCACCAAAGAGCATAACAATTTAACATTTGTGCCTTTCAAAACATGATCTAAATAAGACTCTAGGCAAAATCACAAATGCCCTATATTCATCTGTATTTTTTGTTTTAGTTTTATTGTCTAATACAGCATAAAAGTCTTTTTAACATTATAAGAATTCCATGATTTGTATTCTGTATATCTCCTGAGAAGATATAAAGTACTTTTTCTCTGTTTTAAGGTAAATATTCCTCTGCATGTTAACAGAGAACAACAATTCTGTCTATTGGGGAATAAATCTTAATTCTAAGATACTTTAAATTTTTTTTAAAAAAGAGCAATTACTGATGATGTTTTAAAATGTTTATAATCTTATAGAAAAGCCTTCTTTCTTTTTTTCTTCTGACAGCGTTCAAATTCTTATTTTAAAAGATATCTTAATCTATCTCTTCTTTTGGAATGTGACATAATTATAACATCAGTTTCTAGAATCAGACAATATTGGTGGGGTGGGGAAAAACAGCCTTATTTCAAATCTAGATAATCTGTCATGGACAGTCCTTCAGGTTACTATTTCTCATCTTGCAAATCTTGCAAAAAAAAGGATGAAAGGCCAGGTCAAGAAACAATTCATATGCTCCAAATTTTATTCATCACATTCAGGTCAATTATCCTGTTTTCTATCCATCAAGCTGCGATGTAGGGAGTGCTATTAAAAACAGGTATTGCAGGGGCGCCTGGGTGGCTCAGTTGGTTAAGCGACTGCCTTCGGCTCAGGTCATGATCCTGGAGTCCCGGAATCAAGTCCCGCATCGGGCTTCCTGCTCGGCAGGGAGTCTGCTTTTCCCTCTGACCCTCCCCCCTCTCATGTGCTCTCTCTCTCTCATTCTCTCTCTCAAATAAATAAATAAATAAAATCTTAAAAAAAACAAAACAAAACAGGTATTGCAAAAAAGATCACCCTCTTGGATGCTTTCTTTAATACACTGATCGTCTTTACTTAATTTCTCAGATTAATTTAATTTGGCTAGTAGGTTTATTTTTAGGAAATATATGAGTGTCTTTAGAGAGGAACTTAAACAATTACAGTTGCGTGTAAACTTTTGAACTATTTATATCAGCTTTAGATACCACTTGTGTCCATTTCCAGTGGTAGAGAAAAATATCCTAGAGTTCATATAGTAGAACAGGTAAGGAAATGTCAGTGTATAACAACCCCAGTGCACTCACCCTCCCATACAGGAGCTTTTTTTTAAGTGAAAATGAAAATAAAAGGGATGAATATCTGTGACAGCACAAATTTAAATGGCCCTGATGCTTTATATTTTGCATTTATAAAAAGAGGATCATATAATAGGTGAACTTTTGCATCTGGCTTCTTTCACTTAATGTCATCAAAGTTTATATTATAGTGTTATTACTACTTCATTCTTTTTGTATGGCTGGATAATATTCCATTGTATGACTATACTATGTTTTGTTTATCCCTTCATCAGTTGATGGAAATTTTGGTTGTCCTAGATTTCGAGTATCATGAAAAATGCTGCTATGAACGTTTGCATACAACTTTTGGGTGGATATGTTTTCATTTCTCTTGGATATATATGTAATAGTGGAATTGCTTCACCGTATGGTAACTCCATGCATAATATTTGAGGAATTTTAGTCTTTTTTCTCTTTGCCTTTCAGTTTGGGAAGTTCCTACTGGCAAATCTTAAGTGCACTGATTCTTTCTTTGGCTGTTGATGAGCCTGTTAAAGGCATTCTTTATTTCTATTATAATGTATTTGATTTCTAGCATTTCTGTTTGTTTCTTTCTTTGAGTTCCCGACTCTCTGCTTATATAACTCATGTTTTCTTCCAGGTTGTCTTCCACTGTTTCCATAAGCTCCCTTAAAATATTAATCATAGTTAATTTAAATCCTCATCTGATAATCTCAAACTCTTTGCCTTATCTGACTTTAGTTCTGTTGCTTCCTTTGTCTCTTAAAACTGTTTAGATTTTTGGTGTATCTTTCACTTTTCTGTTGAAAGCCTGACATGATACATAGGGTAAAAGGAACTGAGGTAAATGGGCCCTTAATGGGAGGTTTTTACGTTTATCTGGTTAGGTGTTATGCTGTATGTATTGTTTGCTATGACTGTAGGTGTCAGAGGTGAACATTTCCACCAGTTTCCTTGGTTTTGTCTACCCTTTTGGCTTTGGGCTCCTCTAGAGACTCCTCAGATAGGATCTGAGGCCTGCTGCTCTTAGCTGTAATAGTCTGTTACCATAGACCAGTCCTATGGAAATGGCAGTAAGGGGTGAGGGGACAGGAGCCCTTCAGTGTTCCACTGATTAGGTCTGTCATTGCCTGATGCCCCTGGGCTTTGACCTTCACAGAACCCATGCCCCTTAGTATATTTTTTTGGCTATCCACATCCCTCACCTTTTCATGTGAACTTTATAGACTCATTAAATTCTTTCTTGAAGAAGAGCCAGTGTGGATCTTGATAGAGATTCTGTTGAATATGTAGAGCAATTTAGGAAGTATTGCCATCTGGATGATACTGTCTTCAAACTTATAAGCATGGGATATGTTTCCATTTATGTAGGTCCTTTTAATTTTTTTCAGTGATGATCTAAAGTTTTGAGTATACATGCCTTGCACTTCTTTTGTTAAAACTGTTCTAAATATGTTATTCTTTTTGATGCTATTGCAAATGCAATTGTTTTATTAATTTTATTTTTGGATCCTTCATTGCTAGAATATAGAAATATAACTGATTTTTGCATATGAATCTTGTATCTATAAACTTGCTGAACTCATTTACTAGCATTACTAATTTGTGATTGTTTTTGTTGTTATTTGTATGGATTTCTTAGGACTTTCTTTATGCAAGACCATGAATCTACAAATAGAGATTTTCTCCTTTTCTAGTCTGAATGTCTTTTTTCTTTTCTTGCCTAATTTCCCTGTTTAGAACTACCAGCATAATGTTGACTAGAAATGGTGTGCATTGTTCTTGATCTTAAGAGAAAAGCTTTCATTCTTTCAAATTCAATATGATATTAGCTGTGGGTTTTTTGGTAGGTGTCCTTTTTCAGGTTGAAAAATTTCCCTTCTATTCCTACTTTGTTGAGCAATTTATCATGAAAGAATAGTATTTTTGTTAAATGCAGTTTCATGTGTGTGTGTCAGGTGAGATGACCATGTATGTATTTCCCCCGTTATTCTATAACGTATTACACAGATTTGTTTTCTTACATTGAGTTGTTCTTGTATACCTGGGATAAATCACACTTTGGAAGGGTGTAACATCATTTTTGTATTTTCCTGAATTTGGTTTGAGAGTATCTTGTTGACAATTCTTGCATCTATATTTATGTGGGATATTGATCTGTAATTTTTTTTCTTATGATGTCTCTTTCTGGTTTTAGTATAAGAGCAATACTGGCCTTATGAAATGAATTGGAAACTGTTCCCACCTCTTTAAATTTTGGAGGAACTAGAGATGATTCATGTTAATTTGTCTTTAAATGTTTGAAGAAATAACCAGTGGAGTCATCTGTCCCTGGCCTTTTCTTTATTGGAAAGTTTTTGATTACCTATTCATTATATTTACTTGTAATAAGTGCATGCATATTTTTTATTTTTCTTGATTCAGTTTTTGTAGTTTGTGCATTCCTAGGAACTTGGCCATTTCGTCTAGGTTATCTAATGCATTGTCATAGAATTGTTCATAATATTCCTTATAAGACTATTTTTATTTCTCTAAGGTTGATATTAGTGTCTCCTCTTAAAAAAAAAAAAAAACCTGATTTTTGTCATTTGAGGCTTCTCTCTTATTTGCTTAGTCGTTCTAGCAAAGTCTGTTAAGTTTGTTGATCTGTTCAGAGAATCAACTTTTTAAAAAATTTCTTTATTGTTTTTCTGTTTCACCTTTTATTCATTTCTGGGCTAATCTTATTACGTCCTTTCCTCTGCTTGTTTTGGGTTTAGTTTGATTTTTTTCCCTAATTTCTAAGGTGAAAGCTTAAGTAATTTTTCTTCTTTTTCTAGTATAGCCATTTACAACTATAAATTTAAATATAGACAGTGCATTACCTTCATCCTATAGGATTTGGTATATTGGTTTTATGTTTTTATTAATTACAAAATATATTCTAATTTCCCTTGTGAATTCTATGGTAGTTAGGCTTTGAGTTATTTATTTAGGAATATGTTATTTAATTTTCATGTATTTTTAAATTTCTCAAATTTCTTTCCATTATTAATTTGTCATTTTATTCCATTGCATTCAGATAAATTTATATTATTTATTTCCGTTTCAGTGTGTTGAGAATTGTTTTATGGCCTAGCATATGGTCTTTGCTGATACATCTGAAGTTAAGCAGAATATGTATTCTACTATTGTTGGAATCATCTATAGATTTCTCTTGGTTCTAACTGATGTGTAGTATTTTTTAGATGTTTTATTTGTTTGTTGATCTTTCTAGTTGTCCTAATATGGTGAGTATTTACAGTCTCTAACTACTTTGCTGAATTATTTTTTTTCTCCCTTCAATTCTGTCATTTTTTGTTTCATGTATTTCTGGACTTTCTTGTTAGGTGAGTATACTTTTATAATTGTGATGTATTGCCCCTTTTGCCATTATAAGACAACCTTTTATGTTTCTAGTAGCAACTTTGTCTTAATGTATATTTTGTCTGATATTAATGGACCCCTCCAATTTTCTTTCCATTACTGTTTGAATGGTATATTTTTTTCCATCCTTTTATTTTCAACTTTTTGTGTCTTTCAATATAAATCGTGTCTCCTATAAACACAATATGGTTGGTTCACATTTTTTATCCAATCTGCCACCCTGCCTTTTGATTGAAATGTTTAATCCATTATCTTTAATTACTGATAAAGGAAGATTTTATTTTGCTTTAATTTCCATATGTCTTATGTTTTGCTATTCCTCCAATCCCCTCTTATTACCTTCTTTTGTGCTATTTTCAAGTGTAAATTTTAATTCTCTTTTCATTTCTTTTACAGTAGTTTACTTTAGAGACCTCTAGACTATTCTTTTTTGTTGTTTTTGAGGGTGGTTGCTTTTCAAGACTACTGTAAAGCTGAGGTAGGGGAGATGGGGATAGGCCAAGTTGAAATACCACAAAGCTAAATGTTCTTACTGAGATTCAGATGTTTTTCTTGAGGAAAACTCAACTCTGAGTTTGCAAGTCTGATTAATTTCTAGACTTCTGAAAAGTTTATTTTCACAACTTTTGCCAGTGTTCTCTTTGCTTTTATGAAGGAGGGGATTTTCAGAGGTTCTTACACTGACACTTTGCTGATGAATTTCTACTAGTTTTTTAAATTTAACGTAATTTTTATTGATGTGTAATTGACATATAACATTATATTAGGTTCAGGTGTACAACATAATGATTCAATATTTGTATACATTGTGAAATGATCACCACAATAAATCTAGTTATCATCCATCACCATACATAGTTACAATGTTTTTTTTCTTATGATGAGGATGTTTAAGATTTACTCTCTTAGCAACTTTCAAATATGCAATACATCATTGTGTTTTTTTATTTTTTTTTAAAAGATTTTATTTATTTATTTGACAGAGAGAGACAGCGAGAGAGGGAACACAAGCAAGGGGAGTGGGAGAGGGAGAAGCAGGCTTCCCGCCGAGCAGGGAGCCCGATGCGGGGCTCGATCCCAGGACCCTGGGATCATGACCTGAGCTGAAGGCAGATGCTTAACGACTGAGCCACCCAGCCGCCCTTGCAATACATCATTGTTAATTATAGTTACCATACTAGACATTACATCCCCATGACTATTTTATAACTGGTAGTTTGTACCTTTTGACCCCATTTACCAATTTAACAGACTCCCCAACTCCTCTCCCCCTTTCTGGCAACCACCAATCTGTTTTCTGTTACTATGAGCTTGTTTTTTTCTTTTCTTTTCTTTTCTTTGTTTTGTTTTTTAGATTTCACATATAAATAAGATTGTATGTTATTTGTCTTTCTCTATTTGACTCATTTTACTTAAAATAAATGCCCTCAGTGTCAATCCAAGTTGTCCCAAATGGCAAGATTTCATTACTTTTTATGGCTAAATAGTATTCCATTGTGTATCTATCTATCTATCTATCTATTTATATGTATATATATATCACACCTTTATCAATTCATCCATTAATGGATACTTAAGTTCTTTACATATCTTGGCTATTGTAAATAATGCCACAATGAATATGGAGGTGCATATATCTTTTTGAATTAGTGTTTGCATTTTCTTTGGATAAATACCCAAAAGTAGAGTTACTGGATTATATGGTAGTTCTACTTTTAATTTTAAAAAAATTTTTTATTGT
Organism: Neomonachus schauinslandi; assembly: GCF_002201575.2. NCBI lineage: Eukaryota > Metazoa > Chordata > Mammalia > Carnivora > Phocidae > Neomonachus > Neomonachus schauinslandi. Next base: position 43,405,272 of record NC_058405.1, on the reverse strand, counting down.
TATGTTAATCACCATACATTACATCATTAGTTTTAGATGTAGTGTTCCATGATTCATTGTTTGTGCATAACACCCAGTGCTCCATGCAGTACGTGCCCTCTTTAATACCCATCACCAGGCTAACCCATCCTCCCACCCCCCTCCTCTCTAGAACCCTCAGTTTGTTTTTCAGAGTCCATCGTCTCCCATGGTTCATCTCCCCCTCCTATTGCCCCCCCTTCATTCTTCCCCTCCCGCTATCTTCTTCTTCTTTTTTTTTTCTTAACATATATTGCATTATTTGTTTCAGAGGTACAGATCTGAGATTCATCAGTCTTGCACAATTCACAGCACTCACCATAGCACATACCCTCCCCAATGTCTATCACCCAGACACCCCATCCCTCCCACCCACCCCCCACTCCAGCAACCCTCAGTTTGTTTCCCGAGATTAAGAATTCCTCATATCAGTGAGGTCATATGATACATGTCTTTCTCTGTTTGACTTATTTCACTCAGCATAATACCCTCCAGTTCCATCCACATTGTTGAACCTCCATTACTGTTTTCCATGGTGGCTATACCAATTTACATTCCCGTCAACAGTGCACAAGGGTTTCCTTTTCCCCACATCCTCACCAACACTTGTTGTTTCTTATATTTTTAATAATGCCATTCTAACAGGTGTGAGGTGATATCTCATTATGGTTTTGATTTGTATTTCCCTGATGATAAGTGATGTTGAGCATCTTCTCATGTGCCTCTTGGTCAACTGTGTCTTCTTTGAAAAATGTCTATCCAGATCCTCTGCCCATTTTTTAATCAGATCATTTGATTTTTTGCTATTGAGTTGTATAAGTTCTTTATCTATTTTAGATATTAACCCCTTATCAGATACATGATTTGCAAATACTTTCTCCCATTAATTGATTGGTTCTTTCTTTTATTGATGTTTTCCCACTGTGAAGAGCTTTTTAGTTTGTTGTAGTCCTACTGGCTTGTTTTTGCTTTTATTGCTTTTGCTTTTGGAGTCAGTTCCAAAAAAATCATCACCAAGCTCAGTGACATAGAACCTACTGCCTATGTTTTCTTCTAGGAGTTTCATAGTTTCAGCTCTTACATTCAAGTCTTTAATGCATTTTTTAAAAGATTTTATTTATTTGACAGAGAGACAGCTAGAGAGGGGACACAAGCAGGGGGAATGGGAGAGGGAGAAGCAGGCTTCCCGCTGAGCAGGGAGCCTGATGTGGGGATTGATCCCAGGACCCTGGGATCATGACCTGAGGCGAAGGCAGATGTTTAACCGACTGAGCCACCCAGGTGCCCCTTTAATGCATTTTGAGTTAACTTTTGTGTATTGTGTAAGATGTTAGTCCAATTTCATTCTTTTGCATGTGGCTGTCCAGTTATCCCAATACCGTTTATTGAAGAGACTGTTCTTTCCCCATTGTATATTCTTGGCTCCTTTGTTATAAATTGACCATATATGTGTGGGTGGATTTCTGGGTTCCCTATTCTGTTCTATTGAGCTGTGTCTGTTTTTATGCCAATACTATACTCTTTTGATTACTATAGTTTCTTAATGTAGTTGTAAATCAGGAAGTGTGATACCTCCAGCTTTGCTCTTCTTTTTCAATATTGCTTTGCTAGACTGCCAGCCCACATTGACTGAGCAGAACCTCTCCTTGCCTTATGAGGCCTCTTCAACTGTTTTTGTTGTTTGTCTGTCTTGTCTTGTTTTGTTTTGTTTAAAGCTATACCATGGAAATTCACACCTATCTGCCTGTACCTTTACATAACAACTAACTTAGCTGACTTCTGAGTTAAGTATTTAACTCTTTGATGCTTCCCAGGCTGGTAAATGCCCCATTACTTCGATACTTTCTTTCCCAGGTGCCTACACACACACACACACACACACACACACATACACACCCTTGCACATGCACTTCCTTCATATTCAGAGCAGCATTTCAAAGTTCCAAAATACATTGCTTTTAGTAAAGTCAAGGAAAAAGGAAAAAAAATCTTGTACATAAATCATTTAAAAAAGTCACTTGCAATTAATTAAACTTAGCTATTTTTCAGGGTTTATTTATTGATTTATTTATATAAGTAAAGTATGTAGGTAGAGGCTCTGAAATGTGAGAGATCTTATGTGAACCAATTATGCCATTCTCTTACCAATAAACATTTGTGGCTTGCTGTAGACTTGAGAAAAAAAAATATGTCATCCCAAAAGACCTTCAAAGTAAAGCAAATCTGTACTTGCGTCTCTTTGATATTTTTCTTATCTTTGGAGTATTTTATCCAGTATGCATCCTGATTATAATCTGAAGACTTCTCTGCCACTTCTGTTCATTATTACTGTTACTGAATGTTTTTGAAATAAATTTATATTTAAAATATCATTGGATCAAAATTATGACAGAGTTATCAGAAATATAAATTAAATTTGATATTTTATACTAGGAATTGGCAGAATAAAAAAAATTGAAGTTTGAAAGGAGAATAAAAATATTAAAAGAACATAAAATATCTAAAATAGTTAAAATAATACTATTATAACAAAATATTGGCATTTTGTTTTTTACCAAGAAACCATTGGAGAACAGAGATTTTTATAGCAATTATAACTAGGATCGGATAAATGTGTTTGAAACAGTCAATTAAAAGTGAGCATGATGGAACACATTATTATAGTGGAATACAAGGTTAGTTTGGAAATTAAGAAATTAAGATACAGCTACACAAAATTATAAAATTTAAATAAAAATTCTTAAAACTAAAAAAATTTGCTATGATATCTGGTAAACTGATAAATAAGTAGATATTGACAAAATAGAAACTGGCATTAAATTAATTAATCATAATTAATTTAGAATAAAATATTAAGTTGAAATGTAGAAAACAAATTAGTATTTAGTCAGACCATTTTAAAATCTAAATTTAATCATGTACTGGATACCATAATTAGACAAAAATTCTGTATATTTATTAAAACTATAAAAACTGTAAGATTCTCTGGAAAGTATAAATTTGTTGTCTTTTTTTTTTTAATTTGCTAGAGAGAGAGGGCATAGGCGAGAGAGAGTGAGCGAGGGTACAAGCAGGGGGAGCTGCAGGCAGAGGGAGAAGCAGGCTCCCTGTTGAGCAGGGAGCCTGATGCGGGACTCGATCCCAGGACCCTGGGATCATGACCTGAGCTGAAGGCAGCCACTTAACCGACTGAGCCACCCAGGTGTCCCTAAATTTGTTGTCTTGAAGGTAACATATATTTTCCCATGTGTCATGAGCAGTAACCGATACTGCACATTATTTGCAAAGCATTAAACATTTCTGTTAAATTTTAAAATTAGTATGTGTGCTAAATCAATTGTATTGGCCATTTGCTAAAATGATCCTTTGGTGTATTGATTTCTAGCAAAATGGTTTCTGGCAAATGGGCTTTTAACACACTTGGCTGGATCAGAAGAGAAAGGAATGTTGGAAACATCTCACAGTGAATTTTTGTGTGGACACAGGGTGACTATTTCTGGAAGGGTTTGAAAGCAATTCCATGCTGGAATAGAACTAAGTTTTCTTTCACCTTCTCTGGATATAAACTCATGAGATATATTAGCATAGCTACCTATACATGTATAGTACTGTCTTTGTTTATTTAAGAGTAAGGTAAAAGATGATTGAAGGAGAAAGTGGAAGGAAAGAGGAAAGGTAAGAAGTAGAAAGGGTGACTAATAGTCGAAAAACACGAGTTCTAAAGAAAAATAAATAAAATGGGGATCTACATTTGCTATTTAGTCTCCCTTTTTGGAGATTGCTACCTATCTTTTGATCAGCACACAACAACTTCGGTAGTGCTTGGCAAAAGAATAGTGCGATTGCAATGTGAGACAGGAGTCCATCAAAATCCTAAAGGAGAACACAGGCAGCAACCTCTTCGACCTCAGCCGAAGCAACTTCTTCCTAGAAACATCGCCCAAGGCAAGGGAAGCAAGGGCAAAAATGAACTATTGGGACTTCATCAAGATAAAAAGCTTTTGCAAAGCAAAGGAAGCAGTCAACAAAACCAAAAGACAACTGACAGAATGGGAGAAGATGTTTGCAAATGACATATCAGATAAAGGGCTAGTATCCAAAATCTATAAAGAACTCATCAAACTCAACACCCAAAGAACAAAGAATCCAATCAAGAAATGGGCAGAAGACATGAACAGACATTTTTCCAAAGAAGACATCCAAATGGCCAACAGACACATGAAAAAGTGCTCAATATCGCTCGGCATCAGGGAAATCCAAATCAAAACCTCAATGAGATACCACCTCACACCAGTCAGAATGGCTAAAATTAACAAGTCAGGAAACGACAGATGTTGGGGGGGATGTGGAGAAAGGGGAACCCTCCTACACTGTTGGTGGGAATGCAAGCTGGTGCAGCCACTCTGGAAAACAGTATGGAGGTTCCTTAAAAAGTTGAAAATAGAGCTACCATACGACCCAGCAATTGCACTACTGGGTATTTACCCCAAAGATACAAAAGTAGGGATCCGAAAGGTTACGTGCACCCCGATGTTTATAGCAGCAATGTCCACAATAGCCAAACTATGGAAAGAGCCAAGATGTCCATCAACAGATGAATGGATAAAGAAGAGGTGGTATATATATATATACAATGGATTATTATACAGCCATCAAAAGGAATGAGATCTTGCCATTTGTAACGACGTGGATGGAACTGGAGGGTATTATGCTGAGTGAAATAACTCAAACAGAGAAAGACATGTATCATATGATCTCACTGATATGAGGAATTCTTAATCTCAGGAAACAAACTGAGGGTTGCTGGAGTGCGGGGTGGGGTGGGAAGGATGGGGTGACTGGGTGATAGACACTGGGGAGGGTATGTGCTCTGGTAAGCACTGTGAATTGTGCAAGACTGTTGAATCCCAGATCTGTACCTCTGAAACAAATAATGCAATATATGTTAAGAGAAAAAAAAAAAGAAGAAGGTAGCAGGAGGGGAAGAATGAAGGGGGGGAAATCAGAGGGGTAGACAAACCATGAGAGGATGGACTCTGAAAAACGGACTGAGGGTTCTAGAGGGGAGGGGGGTGGGAGGTTGGGTTGGCCTGGTGATGGGTATTGAGGAGGGCACGTTCTGCATGGAGCACTGGGTGTTATGCACAAACAATGAATCATGGAACACTACATCTAAATCTAATGATGTAATGTATGGGGATTAACATAACAATAAAAAAATAAAAAAAAAAGAATAGTGCGATCATTCTATTAGTTTCCTGTACTCCCATGAGAAGGATAACTAGTTTATAAGGTGGTGTCAGAAAACATTAGATTTTTTATTCAGAAGCTAATAGAAACATGCAAACATATGTACACACACACAGAGCTAGAAGGGATTAAACCTTAAAATGTAGTCTATATAACCATCAGTATCAATAAAGACTTTCAGTAAAAGAGATTAAAAATATAATATCAAAGAAGTTAACTGCAAAAACCTTATAATTTTTAATTTGAATGGAACTCCTATCAAGTCCTAACATATTTTCTCTTAAAACTAGTATTTCCTACTTTGGTCAACAGAAAATGTTTATTAAAATGACCAAATTCAGTCATCTGACATCTCTTTTAGTTGTCTGTTGATGTATTAAATAATTAGTGGTTTTAAACAATGAACATTAGGGGCTCCTGGGTGGCTCAGTCGGTTACGCATCTGCCTTTGGCTCAGGTCATGATCCTGGGGTCCTGGGATTGAGCCCCGTGTCAGATTCCCTGCTGAGAGGGGAGTCTGCTCCCTCTCCTCCCGGCTCCTGCTCTCTCTCTCACTGTCTCTGTCTCTCTCCCTCTCTCAAGTAAATTTAAAAAAACAAAAACAAAAAAACAATGAACATTAAATTGCTCACAATTGTGAGAGTCAGAAATTCAGGAAAGTGTCAGCAGAAATGCCTCATCTATGTTCCCCATAGTGTTAGCTGAGCAACCTGGTAGAGGCCAGAGATCAGCTCAAATGTCTGGTGGGTTGTCTGAGATGGCCAGGTCTCTTTGTTCGCATGGCCATTTTATATGTCTGGATCTTTGGCTGTTCCACATGGTGTCTGTCACCACGTGCAGTCTTATCCTCCAGGTGTGTTTCTTGCCAGGCAGATAGCCCAAACTTCTGGCATCGCAGAAGCAAACAATGGAAGCTGGAAGGCCTCTGCAGGTCTGTTTGGACATCACACAGAAGGGCATACACAGTAGAAGGAATTGTAGCCTCCACCTTTGGAAGCTATCTACCAAAACAACCAAAACACAATGAAAACTTCTAGCATCAAATGTGGGCCCACTAGATGCATTTCCAACTGAAAAGAAGCAGGATTTTTTGGTTAATGGTCAAACATAGGTGCAGAAAATGCAGAAGACAAATTCGGAATATCTTAACACATCAGAAACCAAGGAAGTAGAGTATAAAGGAAGAAACAATCATACAGGATATGCCTCTTGATGTGTTGCCTTAGAAAGTACATAAACAATGTATAAAATATTCTTCCAAAAAAAACTAAGTTTGAATCTGTTCAAATCTCTAATTATAACCATTAACTTAAATGAAATTCAAGAGTCAGAGGAACATATTAAGCACTAACATGATAACAACATGCTATTATCAGGCTAATTTGTGTTAGAAACTAAGCTTCACCTTCTCTTAGCTTTATAGCTTTGAGAAAATTACTTTGCAAGGACTTCAGTCTCCTCTAATAAGATGGAGGTAAGAAGATACTTTATGAATATACACTATATGCATATTAAATAATATAAATTATATAAAACAGCATAGTATAGCAATGCAGTCCAATAAAAATGAGTTTCAACTTTCCTTCTCCTCCTCCTGACAAACCCGTTACTCCCAGTAGAGAATTTCTGTTGGAGTTGTCTGCAGTTCCTAGTAGAAATTGATCCCTGTGATAGCTTCTCATTAATAGCTTTTCAGTAAGCAGATACCTCTTCAATATAAATCCTCTTATGATATGAAATGAATTATTTAATCATGGTTTCAGCAAAATTCAAAGATTTCTCAGAAAACAGGAAAAACAACAATAACAACTGCTAGCAGCTTTTCCCACCCCACTGCACAACTTATCTACTTCTTTGCTTCTATGCTCTGTGTTCTTTCCTGGCACTTTAGATGGATTCTCATGCTGTTTAGGAAAGACCAACACTTCACTTGTAGAGCAGATCCCATGCCCTCTCACCTCCTTAGTGATACTGCTCTCTGCTCTCTCCTCCAAATCACTGTGTTTCCTCAGTTATCTAGTGAATTTTTCACCCACCCATATACAAGTATCCCAATATTCAGTCTTCATCCTAAAGCTCTCTTGACCTACTCTGGCCTCTTCAAGGTACCTTGAAACATTAATTATACTCTCAAACTCAGAGTCTTTGCACTTGCTGTTCCCTTTGCAGGAAGGTACTTCTCTAAGATATTTGCATGGCTTGTTCCCACACTTCGTCCTGATACTGAGTCACGTGTCAGTGTTCTGCTGTAATCTCCGATTACCACCTTGATTAAAATTGCAAGACCAACTTTACTGCTCATTGACATTACATATATTTTTCCTCAGTTTTCATCCTCTAAAGCTCATATTACTTTCTGTCTATATCATAGATATAGAAAGTTATATATAGAGATATAGAAAGTTATATGATATATATAGAAAGTTAGAAAGTAATATATAATATAATTTTCAAAATATATATTTAAGTATATTTAATTTTAAATTATGTAATTTTATATTTTTATATATGTATTTTAAAATTAAATATGCTTAAATATTTGTTTAATAAATATAATTTTAATAACTACAATGTAAAATATATTTTGAATATAATTTTGAAATAAAAATTTTTTACAGTCCCTGTCTATTCATTAGAATGAAATATTCATGAAAACTGTAAATTTGTGTGCTTTGTTCACTGGCCCATCATCAATGACTAATATGTTCTCAATAAATATTTATTAATGCAAGAGGCTAGCTTATAGAACTGAACATCAAAATCTGGTAATTGTGGCTACAGCTCTTTATGACCTCATGATATGTGGTACATGTTGTGTTTAGCATCCACCTTTCATGTCAAAATTTAGATTTAGGTATTTAGGAAGAAATATCAAACTGCTTATATTTTTCTCTAATAAGATAGGTGCAAATGCATTTTTTTGCTCCTCACAATTATTCAAGATATAAATGAAAACTAACTTTGATAATGTCATCAAAGAGCTGTAGCTGACACAAAACCTGCATGTATTATACAACAATAAAGGGAAAGGAAATTAAATATGCCACTTTCAACTTCTATTTTTAACTTCTTCAGCACTGTGATATTTACAAACCTTACTTTTTAAAATATAATTATCTAAAATAAGTCAAAGGTGTCATAGCTATAAAACAGATGGGGGATGATGTTGAAACCTTGAAGCATAATTTCATGAAATGCTAATTGATCCCAGAGGTTGATTATTGCTTTAGCATTTCAAGAACATTTCATTTAAATTTTCATAAATTTCCCTCTCTCCTCTCTCTCTCTCTCTTTCTATATATATATATATATAAAACCTCTCTCTCTTTCTCTGTCTATAGAAAACCTCTCTCTCTATATATATATATGCTTATATATGTATTTATAACCTCTCTCTCTCTCTGTCGCTTGCTCTGTATATATATATACACATATAAAACCTATAAGCACATATAAAACCTATAAGCATTTAAAGACCTTTAAGGTATTTTGGTGTATACAAAATCACATATAAATATCCTAAAGAGACATTGTAAATTGTTGTTGAGTTACTGTTAGACAGTTTCTTCAAATATAAATTAAGGTGTTTGCTATAATCACAGAGGGGCTGCTATTTACACATAATAATCTGGTTATTGTTGTTGACTAGTTGTTTCCATGTCAACTGCATTCAATAAAGGGGATTAGTAACCATATGGTTGATAGAGCCATCTGTGTACTCCAAGGACTAGCTATTGATGCAAATGGAAACTTGTTTTGTAAAAGGTTAAAATGACAGAAATATATAAATTATATAATGTATCAATGGGGTTGTACAAAATTCATTTTCCCAATTGTTCATATTAAATTCTCTTGGTTATTATTGAATAATGCCATTTTATTCTAGGTAAAAAACACCAAAATATATTAAACAGACATTTTTTAAAAAAGGAAGGAAACAACAGATTAGTTTAATGGTTTAAGCAGTTTTACCAGAAATTACCTTACCATGAAATTCACTGGAACCCAAACCATTACGTACATTCTAATTCTTCAGGGAGCTACATGCAATATTTTACAAGTTTGAGAATTTTTAAATATTAGCAGGAAAGAAACCACAATATATTTCAGTGATAAAACTTTAAATCTATCCTGAATCTCTTTCATTTAACCCATTGAGAATTGAGTCCACTTCTGTAAGCATGAATTTTTCTTTGTTCCAGGAAGATAAGTTTTTAAGTAAATATCCTTTATGACAATTTGGGAAATTTTAAAAATCTAATTTATTGAATTAAATAGGTTGCACATCCAGGTAAATACTACTTTCTTAGGACAATAAATTCCTTACCCAGGCATCCAGTTTACTATCAACAACTTTTTATCACCAAGATTCACTTTTCTGTGACCGCCAGCACTAAACATTATATCACAGAACTTGCCTAAGCCCAGCCAGATATCCGTATTGGAAGATCCAACATAAATCTTTTGAGCATAGCTCCTCTTCCAAGCCTGTGAATATCAACCCTGACTTCTCTTTCTGAGACATTGTTAAATCTGTCAAGATAGTTTTCGCTCTACCTGAAGTATGCTTCATAAACAGATCTATTTGATCAGTGGGTATCATTTGGAGAAGTTTGCTGTCAGGAAGCCCAGAGGCCTCAAGTATATCCAATTGAAAGCCCCTCTTTGTTGAGGCTCAGAACCTTAGCTTAAAAGCAGCACGTTCCTCTGAGACACTTTAGCCTCCTTCTTAGGGGTCCTTTCAATTGCAACAATGAGATAAACATCACAGTGATTTGTGCTGTAATTTCTCTTTGTTCTGCTCCCAAAATTTGAGCTTATGTTGATTGCTAGGAATTAAAAAAGAAACCTTTTTAGTGTTCCTTCAATTAACTGATCTTAGTTGGAAACTTACATTCTTAATGTTGTTATTAATAACACTATTCTTTGTCTCTCTCCTGTTCCCATCCATTTTGTTAGAGTGTCTTTAAGCAAATATTCACAGGGAAGAGAACACACATAGTATGATAAGATCAAAAGGTCTCAGGGATTAGACACTTTATAGTATGAACTTTGCCTTGGGTCACCTATCAATACCTTATAAAAATTTTCTTGAACCTGTCTTATAATATCTGTTAAAAGTATGGCACTAGGAAAATCTCTGCTCCAAAATTTTCCTTTTCTAAGAATAACAGATTTATTGGTGCCACTCCAGGAAATGATCTATCACTAGTTTGGGACCCCCAAATCACAAGATGCACAAGTGTTATATGTGACCAACTGTGGCCAAACTCTCGTGGCTTAGACCGACTTTAACTCAGTCTCAGGGTAATCACCCTTAGACTGACTGATATGATCCTATCTTACCCTGTGCTTCTTCCCATCTTATCTACGGAATGGCCTCTAATGGCCAGTTAGAGATCAGTGCGAATGCATTATAGTTCATGTTAGGCACTTGTCTTTTTCAGAGTAGAGAAATATTGTCAAAGCTTTTTGGTGGTTAGACAAGATGAGACATTTAGAGATTATTTAGAATAGTTAAATAATCTGAGGCTCTATAATAACTACCAATTCTTTAATATGTAAATTGGACCCTCGGATTAAACAAACAGACAAACAAAAACCCCCCAAAACCCTTGAACAGAAAAGTCAAAATGGAAAAACCCTGACGATGACTTTAGAGTCCAGGAATTTCAGACACAAGATCTTTGGAAACCATCCCCAATTCTTTCCTGTGTAAACATATGGGACTCCCATGCAGTTTTTTAAAGTAATGAAAGGATGAATCCACTGGGAAGTTCAAGGATAAATTTACTCTTTAATGTCTTTGTGTAGCTTTGAAATAGATCCTTAAGAAAATGTGATCCTAACTATCTCTTGACTTTTTAAAAATAGACTAAATACAGAAATATAAGATTTAGTTTGCAAACAGAAACTAATAAGAAATTATCCTGTTGTCAAGTCTCCAAATCTTTGCTGAACGTTTTGAAAGAGCCTTAGAACAAAAGTAGAATAATAGCACAAACTGATAACCCAGATAAAACAATTAAATTCTCCCACTAAAGTTATCAAACATCAGAGGAGGAATCGATTTGTTAAAGATACCTGTAGATACTATAAACAAAATTTATATTCTAAAAGCAGTTGTCTTGCAATAGCTTAAGAATATGAAGAAAAAGAATATAGTAATCAATGAATGTGCTGTAAGGGAGAATCAAGTACCCAATTATTCATTTTACTCTTACCCTCAGAAAGAGAAATTTCTTGAAATATTAAAAGACAACTATGATAGTTGATTTTATATATCAGTTTGACTGGGCTACAAGGTGCCCCGATATTTGAGGATGTCTGTGAGGGTGTTTCTAGATGAGATTAACATTTGAATCAGTAGATCCTATAAAGCAGATTTCCGACTCTGATGGAGGTGAGCCTCATCTAATCCATTGAAGACCTAAATAGAATAAAAGCTGAGTAAGAAAGAATTCTCTCTCTCTGCCTGTCTTTGAGATGAGACATCGGTCTTCTGTGTTTGGACTTGACTCAGATTAGAATTTACACCATTTGCTCTCCTAGTTTTCAGGCCTCTGGACTTGAACAGGAGCTGTCCTGAGTCTCTAGCTTGCCAACTGCAGATCTTAGGATTTCTCAGCCTCCGTAATTATATAAGTCAATTCTGTTTCTCTGGCAAACACCAACTAATACAGATTTTTTGCCAGTAGGACTGGTTCTAGAGAAACAGAATTTTAAGGATGAGTTTTCTGAGTTGCTTCTGGAGTTTCTGGAATTGGCTCTCTAATTTGCTTAGATTTAAAGATGCTAGTGACTATTTCCAGTAGTAAAGAGTGCATGATACATGATCTGGCATTAGAGATATGCAAAATATCTCCCCATTGGATACTCCTAATTGAGCATTTATAAGAAGCAAGGGATTTGGTGACTGTGTATGATATTTTAAAACATTTTTGGAAAACTAATGAATATTATGAGGTTAGCTGGTTGCTCCTGTCTGTCAACAAAGTGGTAAAAGAAAAGGATGAGCTCAGGGATTCAAATTCCCAGCTCAATCACCACAGAAATGGCCTTATTGCTTCTATGTGTGCACTGAAGGATATTTTTATCTTCTGTAGCCACAGGCAGAGTTTGCTGAAAAGCACATGCAGAACCTCATTCTGTGATTGGCTAAATTACAATGCAAGTACAACTCCCAATCTTTCAGGTTAAAGTGAGGGCGCTGATTGGGAAAGAATGAGATAGTTTAAGTTGGAATGGGGATGAGTGATATGCCTGATGAAACGGGAGACATCGACCCTACAAATTCTGATGAATCTTTGCTAGTGGAAGGCACCTACCAGCCCTAGCAGTAGTAGCCTCCCCATCCCAATCTGCATTGCTGAGGTAATAGGCTCTCCTGAGGCAGTTGCCATTCAAGGCAGTGCTGATTCTCCTCAGACTCAACCCCACCATGCTTCTGTGCTTCTAGACCTATAACTGGACTCAAGTCCTAGCAGGCTCCTAAAGGTAAAGTACAGGAAGTGACCTATAAGGAAGTGAGCAGTCCAAAGGACTTCTTGTGTTTTTTAATGTATAGATGGAAATCCAGGAACATTTGTGGGAATGGATATTGAGGGTATGGTATAATGATGGAAGGAACATGAAGTTGGATCAAGCTAAATTATGATATGGGCTCACTAAGCAGACATTTTCCATTTAATATCGCAGCTTGGAAAGTTAGGATGGGCTCTAATAGTTTTTTCATTGGTTGGCTGAAACATAAACTAAACAGTGGCCCACAGTGAATAGATGAGAAATGCCAGACCTGCTAAGGAAAAGATTCAAAGACTTAAGGAGATTGAAATGTTAGAGTGGATTTGTCCTGTAAGACATATGTATCTGCACTTAAGCTGGGAGGGTCCAGAAGACATATTTTTCGTCTCATCTGTGAGAAAGAAATTTGGGAGGAGAGTCTAAGAATCCTTGAAGAGCTCTGTCATTGGTCATTAGGCCAGACCTAATGGTGGTGACTGCAGTGAGTGAATTAGGAAACCTCAATACAGTGGGAGTAATTGGATCCTAGTGGGGGGGGGGGCAATTGGCTGCCACTAGCTATGGTTACTATTAATGGACAACAGCGTAAAAGCAACAATCAGAATAGTCTGACTGACCAAACCATATGGTGTTGGCTAGTTAATCATGGTGTTCCTAGAAGTGATATAGACAGGAAATCTAATAAATTCTTACTTGATGTGTGTAAGTTAAAATGTTTGAGATCAAAAGAACAAAAATCTATCCTGAATCATAAAAATGGAGAGTCATGACTTCTCAATCAGTTCCCAGACTTGAGCCAGTGTAGAGTCCCAGAACGCTTTGAATGAAAGGGAAGCTGTATCCTTTTGAGGAAGGACCCTGGTACAGTGTCAAAAATTGATACTGTTAGTCTTTCTCACAGCTTTCCCCAAAGGGCCCTACAGCCTTTTACCAGGGTAATTGTGCATCGGGGAAAAGGACATAATGAGATCTTCTGGGGACTACTGGACAATGGTTTTAAACTGACATTAATACCAGGAGACCCAAAATACTACTGTGGCTTACCAGTCAGAGTAGTGACTTTTAGACATCAGGTGATCAATGGAGTTCAGATTTGTCTCACAGTATGTAGAGTGGTTCCCAAACCCACCTTATGGCTATTTCCCCATTGCTGAAATGCATAATTGGAGTAGACATTCTCAGAAGCTGGCAGAATACCCACATTGGTTCCCTGACCTGTGGAGAAAGAGCTATTATGGTGGGAAAGGCTGAGTGGGAGACATAAGTGGACCTTTTGAAATATGTAATTAATCCCAACGTTTACCTCCTGTTAGAGAATGTTTGAGCCATATAAGGTTTATGGACAGCTATACTATTCATTTTTAATTTCATGATTTGTTTCTCTTTTTTTTGTCTTTGTCTCTCTTACTTTCTCTCTTTCTCTTTCTTCTTTCACTTCTTTACTTTCTCTTTCTCCACCCCCACCCGACAATTTTAGTCTATATGTCTGTGCTGCAATTAATGAATCTTTGTAAGCCACATTAAATCATTTCTAGAAGATGATCAGATTTAAATAAATAAATAAGTAAATAAATGACAGTATAATTTACATATGGATCCACTTGAATTCCTTTTTGCCTATTACAGTAAACTTTTGCCTTAAAATTATGTCACATTGAAAGAAAAATATCAAAAAGGAAAATTTTTTAAAGATAAATACATTTGGAGACCATAAATAAAATAGAAGTACAAAACTGTTGGTAGTTAAAGCCACCAGCCCAATGAATTATATGTCTAGATGCAAGTAGATAACCACAATATATTTTGATTACTACAGAATAAGAAAACTTTCCTATGTAAAGAAGAAGACTATTTGCTTGAACACAAGAATGGTATTCATACTTCCCATACTCCTGATATAAGGCTAAAACATTCTATTGTTGTTTGCCCCTTGGGGATACACTTAAATTTTAATGAAGTTATCCGAGAGGAGATTTGAATACAATTCTATATAGTGGGGAATAATTGTCCGTATATGTTTAAACTTATAATACCCAAACCAAGAATTGACACACAGCCTGCTGCTTGGTGATAGAATCCAGAATATTTTCACCATCACTCTGGGGCAAGAGATCTGGAGTCATCATATAATCTTTCATTCTCTGTACTAAAGACCTTAGAGAGCTGAGTGGAGACAATCCTAAAACCAAAGACAAACCATTCCACTCTAAGATCTGTAAACACAAATTCTAAATTAGATATGTAAGAAAAAAACATCTAACACTAGAAAGACAGCCATCAAAATAAACTACATAATTAGTAAATGTTTTTAAGAATTAATATCATAAAATAAAATACTTTAAGTGGGAATTTTTTGAAATACTCTCAATATAAAATGATGAGGTGATATCCATAATTAACAAGAACTAAAGGAAAAAATCATACAGAAATGAAAGAAAACTGAAAGAAAATAGAAATCTTAGGAAGAGCATAGTCATTAAATTAATAATATAGTTAATCAAGGATGCAAGCCATTAGATCAGTAGTTATTAAAAACAATTCTGATCTACATCAGAAATAACCAATCTGGAAATTAAATAAAAAGCAAAAATTCTATTCTCCAAAATGACAGAAATTGTAAGCTACATGGAAATAAATTTTACAAATACTGTGCAAACCTTTTCGGAATAAAATGATAAGTCGTATTAAAATAGATAAATGGGCATTAATAAATTGAGACATAAAATCACAGTGAAATGGCAAAGTCACTTCATAAAGATGTCAATTCTCCATGGATTAATTGGCAAATTCAATGAAACTCCAGTCAAAAAGCAAATAGTTTGGTTGGTTGGTAAAAGTTGTCTCGGTAATACTAAAATCCATAATAAAAATTAAAATGGGCTTCTGTTGCCACCCAAGGTGGACCAACAAGGACTTGATTTATTTTTCTGTTTGAAACAAAGACAAAAGAGCCAAAACATTTTAAATAACAGATTTCAAGACACCAGACAGTGTACAACAAGGGGCAGTGACTATGAGCGATGAGAAGCAAACAAGTTTACCCCTATGATTACCTACCCTCAATTCCTTGATAGAGTTTCCAGGCCATGGTCCAAGGGGAGGAAGGCAGACAGAGCCCAACAGACTTCTTGATTTGAGGAAAGTTAGCTGAGGGTTTACAAAGACTGATGTGGCAATGGTAGTTCATAGATCAGAGTAGTGAAGTGGAGATAGACATCAAGAACTCCACACAGGGTTCCTCCCAAATATTCACCTGAATGTTGGTGAGCACATATGTGTGACAATAAGACCAGGGAAAGATCTAAAGAATTAGTGGTGAAATGCCAGTGACCTGGACTCAGTGTCTCCTCCTATCATCCTGTGTGGAAAACTTCAAGAATCACAGGGCACTGGGGTGAGCACACAGTGGTCATACTGTGTGAGTAGTGAGGAATAATGATCCCTGGAGGACCACTGCTCTGGTCTCGCCTAATAAATCTGGTAAACATTAAGTCAGTTATCCCTCCAGGAAGCTCTGCCAAAAAACCAAGTGTACTTCATTTTGGAGACATGTTCATTGATGAGGGTTACATGATTTATCATGAGTGGTTCCTCAAGATTAAAGATCTCTTACAAACTAGGTCACATGCATGTGACCATGTTTTCAGGAGGGAGGTGTTTTAATGACTGACTTCAATGCAAGAAATGAAGTTTAGTAGGCTGATTCCCCCAGAAAGAAAATTATTTTTTTTAGATTGTTAAGACCTGCCCCCCCCCCAATCAACCCCCACACACATACGGGATATACATCAATGACTAGGTACAGGTAACAGTACATCCAACATACAAAGTAAGTTGCCAGCCAAGGAGTAGGTCATAAGTTTCACAGTTGAGTTTGAATAATTAAGTTGAATTTTTGTTTTTCAAGGACTTCCTGAGGGCCATTGCACCAACCTGTCCTTATGTCTACACCATCAGTCAGGTGACACTCAACCACTCCATGACATGACAAGTGATAGTTTTAGGAAAGAAAGTGGAGAAGACATCTGGAGTAATTGGCAGGTGGTTTGTGTGGGAGGCACAGGAGTTGAGAACATTTGTTGTTTCTGATAGGTCAGAGCAATCTAACAGGAAATGTCAGACCCAAGAGTGAGTTAAATTCACGATCCTTGTAGTAGTTTGTAATACTTGTACCAGGGTGTTTTCCTTCATGAGGAAGGATCCAGAAATGGTTCTAAGAGAGAGGTGGCATTAATGTTTCTCTATCCCACATGTCCTATAGTTCTAAGGTGGCCCCTCCCCAGGAGCTAAGTTGTTGCCTTCCTTCCACCACCACAAAATCATTGTGTACATTCCAGAATGTATAAATTTACCTTTTCCCAATGATCCTCTCCTTTCATGAAGATCTTTCTTCTTGAAGGTGAGATGCAAGAGGGACAAGGTAATTTTTATCGTCTTATAGATATCCACTGTCTTCTTCTTTGACCTACTGGTGCAAAGGGAACTCTGCAAGGAGTATACACAAGTGCTAATTATCCTTATGGTGTAAGACTGTGTCAATCCAAAATGAAAAATGTAGGTGTCTGGAACAGAATAAGTATTGAATCCCTGAGGCCTTCTTTTGACTTGCTGATACCTGGAAATTCTGTCAACCAGACTAGCCTGGATTGCCACAGGGGAAGAATAAAGTATCATACCCAGGAATAGTCAGGATGGAATTACAAATTTTTGAGAAATGCTGTATATCCTCTGTACTTTTTGTCTTCATTATCTAGACTGAGAGAAAATGATCCCTTTCTGGAAATAGCACTTTCAGTGACAGAACTGCTTAATTTATTAAGGTCAAAGAAGTGAGGGAGATAGAGTCAGAAACCTTTGAGTGGATTTTTTGAGGAGTCTATTCTAGTACTCAGCAATACCAGATATCAGTGGATGGTGGGGAATGTGGAGGATCCATTAAATAACTTGATATGAACCTAGTGTTCAGAGACTTCTGGGATAATGGCTGCACCATCGTTGGATGGGAAATAATCTGAAAAACTGAAAAGATAATAAATAGTAGTTTCAGGGGCCAGTGTGATGCAGCCAAGTCAGATGATTGACTGAAACAGCATCATCGTAACCTGAAAACATATCATTAACCATGCGGCATCACTGACAGCCCTGAGAGGGGGCTCAAAATCCAATGTAGTCAATATGCCAACAGCAGGTGGGGACAACGTTTCTATCAACATGAGATAACTGGGCCAACATTTTGCAGGTGTCAGAAATCTGGCAAGCAGTTGTAGCCTTTGCATTAGAAATAGTATTGTTTATTTAGAGCTCAGTTTATGTTGGTGATGGGTTTCCATGCCTGGTGTGATGATGAATTCAGACAGAAATGGTGGGAATCTTGGTGTTGCTTGGTAGGTACCTCAATTTCAGTCTGTCCCATCAGAGAATGTTTTCTTACAATTGTCATCTACATGAATAACGCAGACAGTATCATTCAGTGGCTGAAATTTTCTGCAGTCAGTGAGCCCGAAGTCAGTTTTAAATCTGCCAGCCAGTAGTTTTCCAAATGTCAGATAAACAGCCAGTCCATTAGCAATGGCCCAAGAGCCAGTAAAAATATAACAAATTTCATTTGGCAAAGTCTTGGGCAGAGCTATGAAAATGCCTTTGATATCTGCTCAACAAGGGAAGCAACCATATCCATGTCTGATCCTGCTTAGCCAGTGCTGACGTTAAGCAACGATAGCAGCCTAAGGTACACTGTCAGGTTTCAGCTTATCTAAATCGTCATTGAAGTAGGCCTGGAATTTGGGGCAGTATCTGTGAATTGAGAGTCCAGGTGATTCAATAGCTTTGCTTCAAGTAGCATAGTTAGGGATAAATTTTCCCTAAAGTGAGAGCTGCCAATTTTGCAGGTAAAGGTGAAATAATGCTGGGACCCTGTTGTCTGTATTCTTTAATATTGCATATCTATTTCATAGGTAAGGCTTGTTGGATACTTTTTAACTTGCTGACCATTGGATTTGAGTTGACTTAGTTCCAAATGGCAATATGATGAGTAACAAGGCCTCCATGAGTCAGGAGTTAAGTTTCAATGGGAGTCAAGTAGCAAGATAATAACTTCTTTTATAAAAATTGGTGTAATTATAAGTGAGTCCAAAACCCAAAAGATGTCTTCAAGTAGAGGCTGCTTCTCTCTGCTAGAAGCTCCAGTCAGCAGAATCATCATTCACCAAGACATGTGGCTTTAAGAGATTACTAGGGTTGTGGTGCCCCAAATATGGAACCTGTTCAGTTTACTGGATGGATTCTAAAGGTTTGGATCTATTGGTTTGGGTAACACTCGAAAAAGTCTGATGCATGGTGTAGCCTATATACATAAAGGACCAAGTAGAATACCCAAGTGAGGCACAGCCATTCTTCAATACCTCAAGAGTGCTAGGTACTCTTGAGGTACTAGGCCTTGTTTTTAGGTAGAAAGGAGCGAAGGAGAGATGTTGTTCCTCGACTGTCAGATAATCCTTGTGAATCCACTCACATAGCTCCGAGAAACATTACTTGCCAAAAAGGCCTCTAACTTTCATCAGAATTCATCATTGACACCTTCTGGAGGAGGTATGATAACACCGAAGTCATGGTCATGGGGTCCTAGCATTCTTATTTGTCATACAACAGTATATCATCTACATAGTAAAAGCTTTGAACATTAAAAGTTAGAGCCATTCACACTAAATCCTCATCCACCCAAGACTGGCAAATCACAGGGTAGTTTAGATGCTCCTGGGGGAGTACTAGGAACATATATTGGAGACTTTTATGTCATAATGTGAACTCTTCTTGATCCTGGTATGTCCAAGATTGCATACCAAGTACTGTCCGTTTGTGTAATGGATTTGGATATAGTCGTAAAGTCTGCAACAGCCAGAGCTGCAGAAGCAACAACTGAGTTCACGTAACAACAATCCATTGTAAGCTTCCTTTACCATTGAACATACAGGGCCACTGTATTGAGATAGTGCATCTCCTACTACTCCTGCTGCCTTTAAGTCTTTGATCAAAGCCATGATTTTCCATTTCTCCTCTTGGCATTCTGTACTGATTATGTTGGACCACCCAGGAGGTTGTAGGGAGGCAAGTTGGCATTTCTATATGGGTGGATGTTCCTGATTAGAGGAATGTCTTTGGCACTGTAAAAAAAGGAGGCACGTGCATACAGCACATTAATTCCTGCTAAGCATTCATATGTAGGAGCAACAATAAGACAACTAAGTGACTCAGAGGACCCTGTCAACAGAGTCGCATCAGCTTTCCTTCTTGTATGAATTCTGCCCAGACACTGGTAGCTGAATAAGGGCCCCTTTTCCTTCCACAGTTGTGGGTAGAATAACAACTTTAGTTTCTGTATTCAACAGAGCTGTAATTGATTGAGTCCCTTGCCTCAGAATTCCCCAGCATACTCAGACGGGAGCATATGGACATTGATTTCCCTTGATGACAAGTTGTCCTTAGTCCCACCTTATTTATCTTTTACTATAAAGTCTCCGAGTTCTGAATAGAGGGGAAGATACTGAGGGAACACAGAGCGAAGGAGGTGTTCCATGCCATTAAACTAGGCTTGGCATTTACTTTTTGTTTGAACTTTATGGCAACAAGATATGACTCAACCAAATGAACTTTCCTATGTTTTGGGTCAAATGCTATATATTAGGTAGTATGGATCTCATTGCTAACATCATCTATTACACACTTGGGAATCCCTGATTCAGACAGTGAAGGTACAAGCTCTGTTTCCCGGACTTCTCATTATACAAACATCCTTGAAAAGATAGTCCAGCACAAAGACTGCAAGACTTGTAGTGATGCAAGGGACCCATAGTGAGCTGTCTCCCAACAGCTGCAATTGACATGAGTTTGTTGATGTTGTTTTTCTTGTTGTTTTCAGAAATGAATAGACAACGAAACCCACCATATTTTACTTTCTTATATTAAGCAGTTCAGAGCCAAACATACTTTGCTACCTGTCTGAATGATTTTTTGATAAAGATCACTTATCTGTGTTTGCACTAAACAATACTAGGGTTAGGCAAAATTTGTTTAGCTCTTTGTTCTGCAAAATACTTGCTGCTGAAAGATAAGACTGAAACAACTAACATAACTTACTTATTAAGGCTCACAGTTTAATCATCAGTATGCACATGAGTACCGTTGCCTCCCTGTGCCCACCAATCAAAGCTCTACATCATAAACTAATGCCAATTGAACTATATCTCTACCTTGCAAGACCATCCTTAAAATTACACAGACCAGACTCTAATACTCAGTGCTCCCCCTGCCTAGGTAATTGTAATGCAACCTGTTGCTAGGACCCTGGCAATTTTTACCTGGCAAATTTGACAACTGTTTCTTTGCTATCCAGCTTTCTCTATTGCTTATTTTTACAAATGACATATTACATTTTAGGAAATGAAGTGGCTAAAAGAAAACTCCAAAATGATAACACTTAAAACTGTGTCATTTTTAACAAATACCTTTAAAAATTGTGTATTCACAGTAGGTAAAAAATTTCTTTATGCTTTGTTTTTATATTATCATGAAGCTGAATGATTTTCTTATACCAGTTAAAAAATTCTGTAGCCATTCATATATTATTCCACTGAAATAACAAATGTTTAAACTCACAGTTCACTTTTTATTCTTCAAAATTCTGCCACCAAATCAAATAATGTACAACCAAAAGATTGTATATCTTATGCTGTTAGAATGAAAATAAATTGCAATAGTAAAAAGATCTCTGTGGGGAACAAAATATAGGTAACATAAAACACAAAAAAAATAAGCATAACCAAAGCAATCTATTCATTAAATTATCTCATTTATTTCTGAAATACAATATTTTCAGTGGCTGAAATATTTTTCGGTCTGGGGATTCTGAGATGCACTTTTTATGAGATACATTTCAGCTGCTTAATTAGTACTAATATTATCCCAGTACTGTTTTTATTTTGTCTTCAAGTGATCACTTTAGAGAGAAAGTAAAAATTTCACCACTTGGTGGTGCTGATGGATAATATAAAAAACATTATTCCTGGAGCACATTTTGAGAGAGCTGGTTATGGTGAGTTAAATAAAATTAAGGGAAGGACAGCTTCATTCACCTCTGTCATCCCCTATTTTTCATTTCTCCTTTTGACACAAAGAGTGTAAATTAGGCAGAATGGTTACCACTGATGGCTTGGGTCCTTGCTAACTAGTAGGAGGAACAGAGATCTTTAACACAAATTTCATGGCATTGGAGATTGACGATTAATGAGGCTATTATTTTCATTTTTAAATTGTCCCTGCTGCAGTATGAAAGATTGCTTCAATTACACACTTTATTTTCATCCTTCCAAAAGGACAAATTTTTGTGTGACTGCTCATGTTTTCACCTAGATGATGACCACTGGATTCTATTATCCTGTTCTGGAAAGGAATGGAAGTATTTTAATGTGTTATTGAATGTTTTTATACCAAAATGAATAGTAAATACACGTACAAACTTGAGTAACTGTTCAATTCTAGTTTATGTCAGAATATTTTCAGATGGGAAGTGGATAAGCAAATGGCTCAATGTTATTTACTATTTATAATAATTGTTAGAGTTTGCCTCCAGAAGTATATTGCTTTACTAAAAGCAAGCTCTCCTAAAATGGTAACAGTTTTTCATATTTATTTGGCACTGTTTTTTACTTAGCTCAGCTTTGGTTTTCACATTTTAAAAAATGCACGTATTATACAATTTTTATGAAGTGTTCAACCATGTATTACTTCAACCACATAAACACAAGAGGAGTGTCTCGTGTGTGTGTGTGTGTGTGTGTGTATTTATCTATTAACCAGGGGCAAGTCCATGAATTTCTTATGCCCAAAGTTAACATAGACTGTAGTACTCTACAGGGGGTATGAGATGGAAGACTTATATGGAAAGGATTTTCAAATGACAAAGTAGAAGTGTTCAGTTTTCACCTCACTTCAAAGAAAAGAACCCAGCAGACACATCTTTGTCACCTTGATAGGCAGATACATTATTAACATCTTTGGCCTGGAAGAAAAGGCAGCCCGAGGGCCCTAAATTCTCATTCTATATAGATAAAAGAATCGCAGTTAACTCTGCTACCGAACAACAGCTGTTTTATTTTTTTTTAATTTTATTTATTTATTTGAGAGAGAGAATGAGAGAGAGAGAGCATGAGAGGGGGGAGGGTCAGAGGGAGAAGCAGGCTTCCCGCCAAGCAGGGAGCCCGATGCGGGACTCGATCCCGGGACTCCAGGATCATGACCTGAGCCGAAGACAGTCGCCTAACCAACTGAGCCACCCAGGCGCCCCAACAACTGTTTTAAATACAAGGAAAAGAATGAGCTCAAAGCTTATTTGTAACTCTGCGTGCCCATTAACCTCAGGGTCAGATACTACTTGATTTGAGTTTCCATTAATGCTTTTGATACTTTCAAATGCAGTTGGTAACAATAAGGGTGGCTAGTGAAAAAGTTACTCCCTACAAAATGCATGCGAAGATTAATACAACAGGTCCATAATTCTAAAAATCTGATACAGATAGAATCAATCATTCACCTTCCCTAATACAACACGTAATGAAAGTGCAATGTGTGTTCATTAGCAAGATTTACTCAGAACTGATTAAAGGACATACAAGGCTGCCTACTAGAGAAATCTGAACTTTCAAAAAAATTTTAATTCCAGTATAGTTAGCATACAGTGTTATATTAGTTTCAAGTGTACAATAGGGAGAATCTAAACTTTTATCATAATCATGTTAATATTGTGAATTTTTTTAGCCCTACTGGAGAGTAGCTTTGTTCTCCCCATAATAATCTCTTATATTATTACTCTTTTATTCTTTGTAGAAACAGCAAAAAAAGTTCTCTTTATTTGATCGAGTACCCTTAACTTGCCTTCACATCACACTTTCTTCTCCAGGGCATTTTTTGTCTCCCTTCCTTCTTCCTCTTGATTACTTTAAGCATGATAAACAAGTGAAACAAACAAAAAACCTAACAGATAAGACATAGCAAATGAAAACTACTTAGAAAAATATGGACATCATTTTTACCAACGATCACAGGTATACTGTATCATTTTGTGCGTTAGAATAGAAATACTGAATTGATTTTAAGTCAAATGAAATCTAATGCAGTCATAGTTCTAACATTGCAAGTTGTAAAATTGTTGGTCTATCACTTCAACTCTGGGATGCAATTTTCTCATTTAGAGAATGGCAAGATATGGCTATTGAGACATTGAAATAGTCTGAACTGAGATGTATGTGCTTGAAATATAAAACTGACTTCAAAGACAGCATAAAAACAAGAATGTAAAATACTTTATTAACAATTATGTGTTGGCTCCATGTTAAAATGATAACATATTAGACATATGGGGTTAAATAAGACATTATCCAAATCATTTTAATCTGTTTCCTTTAGATATTTTAATGTGTCTGTAAGAAAGTTTCAAATTACATGCTTGGCTCATAATTTTGGCATGCATTATCATTCTATAGGACAGTGCTACTCTAAGAACTAAAATTTGAAAAGTATTTTTGCTCATGACAGAAAAAGGGATCTCAGTGTATCTTGATCAGTTATTTTGAACAAGATATATTTGTTATTTCGAAATATTCCCTCCATATTTAACTTGTTATTTGAGTGGAATGTTATTATTATTTTTTTTAATGAAGTGTTTCTTTCAAGAAGATTTCATATTTGGAATGCTGTTTGTATACTCAAAGAATCCAACCACTGGTACTTTCTTAGTAAAACTGTTTTTACCTGTGGAGTTGATCCTCTTATGCTAAGGGCACAATTTTGAGAGAAATACTGGTAACTGGGAGACAGGCAGGGAATGTACTTAAAGCAACCACCTCAGTTGCGCTGGGCATGGTCCTCAGATATGCTGCTCAGCTCAGTCATGACTACGAGATTTGGATGCTAATGGAATCACCAAGTAAAAATTCCCAATGTTAAAAACATAGCATGTGAAATATTACAGCATATTTTCTTGATTTGGTTGATAAGTTTCTATTAGCCTTTCATTAAGAATTCGTAATAGTGTGAGTTAACCCATCTGTCCTTTGTCAAGAAAATATAAAAGAAACGTGCTGCAGTTTTTATGGATTGCTGCTTTATGAAAGCAAGTGATTACTTTAAAGGGATACCTAACTCATGTCAGAAGAAAAATCCCATTGTCAGTATTCTTTATCTAGAAATGTCTAGCTGTGTGTTTGTGAAACATATCTCTTTTTTAAGCCTAAGATTAAATGAGATCCTGTTATAGCTAATTACATATATTTCACAGGTAAAAAGCATTTTATTCTCAAAGAAACACTTTCTTTGTTAGGTTGTGTCATGTTCAAAAACTTTATTTGTTCAAAGCACAGCCGAAGTTATTTTCTCTCTTACAAAAGTATGGCTTCATTTGTTAATATATGCGTTCATTCAGAAAATGCTGTCGACTTCCTACTCACTGCAAGGCATTGATTTAGGTTATTTATAGCACCAGAAAATAAGATAAAACCCACAAGATTGGAAACTCTTTTCTTTTTTTTTTATTATTCATGAGAGACAGCGAGAGAGAAAGGCAGAGGGAGAAGCAGGCTCCCAAGGAGCAGGGAGCCCAATGCGGGACTCGATCCCAGGACCCTGGGATCATGACCTGAGCCGAAGGCAGACGCTCAACCGTCTGAGCCACCCAGGTGCCCTGGAAACTATTTTCTTAATGGTGATTCTTTCAGATGATGAGTTTGAGTGCAGTAGAACCCAATTACATTTCTGGGTTTTGTTGAATAAACAAAAACTACTGAAGATCATTGATATTGAAAAAGTCATTAAGAAATTCTGTAGTTTTCAAATTGAACTCTTTACTGTTGAGTCATACTTATTCATTTGTGTATTTTATGGTAACAATGGAGGATGACAACCAGAACAAATTGAATTATTTTTATCATACTGATACATGATTGAAAATGCCAGAATATTGTAAATAGACTTCTATCATGTTTTTCAAAAATATAAGTGAAAAGTAATAATTAATAAATATTTCATAAAGCATTTCAAAAGCATTCTAGGCAATCTTAATTTCTAACAATGATTATGGGAAGTAGTTATTTTTCTGAGCTTATATATATATAATATTAATATATATAATATATATATAAAACATATTTTATATATATATATATATTTTAAGGGGGGAGAGGGGCAGAGGCAGAGAGAGAATGAGAGAATCCCAAGCAGGCTCCACACCCAGCACAGAGCCTGACATGGGGCTCCATCTCACAACCCTGAGATCATGGCCCGAGCAGATATCAAGAGTCAGATGCTTACCAGACTGAGCTACCCTGGTGCCCCTAGGTTTATAATATTAATGACAGAGTCCAGATAGAATATTTCCTAATAACAGTGAATAGTTATTATAAAATTTAGACTCAAACTTTTCCCCTTTCCCTTAATTTTTCAAATCAGTATAATTGTTTACAGAGTAAACTGGTGTATCTATTTCCACTTAAATATTGCAATTTTAGAGAAAATATATGATGTACTATAATGTGTTTGTTATGAGAAGGTCTCAATGAGATCCCTAACATTATCTCCTTAAGACCATTTTATTGTTAATATTATTATCTAGGTGATACTTGTTCATATTTTCTTTTATTAGTATAAAAGTGGAGCAGAGAAACTAAATCACTTTCCTATAGGAATGGTCCTTTTAACTGTAGATCAAACATTCAATTTATGGAAAGCTAACCCATAGTTGAACTGTTATATTAGAATATTCCTTTGTATCTTTTATCTTTTTAAATTTCTTAATTAAAAAAGTCTTTTGTTTATGAAAACATTCTGATAGTGATGATTTTTATCTTGTTGTACAGCAGTAAATGAAGATAGTCATTTAGTCATTTATGACCAGCACTACTTTCACAGACATAATTTACTTTTGTTTCTCAACTGCAAATTTTAAGTAATAAAAATACAGTTATTTGCAAAAATCGGACTGGTTATCTTTCAGTGCTTAAAAGAAAATATATGAGAAATCAGTAGATGATAGTGAATTTAAAATGACCAATTACATTACTTGGAAAATTTTTTCCACATATTAAAATTTCCTTCATTTGAATTATCCTCAAACAACTGAATACTTTGGAGCTAGGAAGAAATTGGATCTGCAACCAATGCAGTCACTTATAATATATTGGATATGAAAATTCCTTTTATTTTTAATGTTTAGTAGGTTTTCTAAAACAATCAAATAATATAATTTGTTGCTTATATTTTTGCTTAAAAAAGAAAAATATTGTGGACTTGGAGTTCTATATGTATTGTCTGCTTAGTTGCTATTGCTATTATATTGTATAGGAATATCCAGTATAAAGGTACACAACAGTCCCCCAGAAAATAGAAAAGTAGCAAATGATTGTTGGTCAAAATGATCTACAAGTATTACATGATGCAGGCATGAGGGCTTTAAGAATTTGCACACACCAAGATTCTATGGCAACATTACTGCTATGGAGAAGGACGATATGACATAAGTGATGAAGATCTATACAATATTGCAGCATTATGAACCAATACAAATGAATTAATTAATGTTAAAGATGATACTACCAGAAAATGCTGTGAAAAAACAAGAGTTCCTCTAGATCAAATATGTACTTTGACTTAGCACTTGCGAAGTATTCTTTTTAGTTGAACTGCAGCATTGTTGTCCATCATTATGAACTTAATAGAAACTTTGTGATGAATTTTACTCTTAGTTTCAAATCAAATCCTAATGTGGCCTGCAATGATCTGACCCCTAACTCTCTTTCCAGTATTTCCAACTATATTCCCTTTTTCAGTTCCTCAAAAAAGCCAGTTACAGTTTTGCTTTGTATTTGTAGGTGTTATGTACCTAGAGAATGTCCATCCCCAAATATACGCATGATTTTGTCCCTCATTTTATTCACCTCTCTGTTCAACATTTAGAAAACCAAAAGGTCTTTTCTGATTATATTGTGTATACTAATAGCACTTTCTTCCTCTATATCCTCTTATATTTATGCTTTTATACAGTATATATGATTACCTGCCAATAAGCTGTACATTTGTATTTGTGAGTGTAAAACTCTATAGCTTCTATAACAAATGATCAACAAAAACATACTGGTTTAGTTCAGTACAAATTGATTTCTTATTCACATTACACTTTTGACTCTTGTCAAGAGGTTCTTCTCCAAGCTTGAACACTTTGGGTCATGGATTCTTCCTTTATGGACCTGCGCCTTTTTCTAAGGTCATCAGCATTAAGTCAGTGAATTAGTGTAGAGAGAGTGAAGGAAAAATGCAGGGCTTATCCTGCCTAGGTTTAAGAGTGGCATATCTAGTTCTTCCCATTAGCCAGCACCCAGTCATATGTCCCCACCATCACTGAAGAGGAGGCTGGAAAATGTAAATCTCTGTATGCTGTGTAGTCAGGACAAGGAAATGGGATTGATAATCCTTAAACAAGAATCTACCATGATATTTATTTGTCCATATGTTTCTATTCTATCTCCTGAGCTACATCCTATACCCCTAGAAGGCAGCAGCATTATTTGGTTTGGTTCCTATTTTATCCCCATTGCCTAGAACAGAGCTTGGCATATGGTAGCTGCTTAATAAATATTTTTAAAATGAAAAAAAAATGCAGTACTTTGTCTTTTGCGCCACTTTGGCTTAAAGTCTGACAACGTAAACTAGAGGCAAGAGAATCTCCTAGGATTCATATTCCTAAGCTAACTGGCACTGATCAGAAATGTAGTCAAAAGCTAGAGCTCTGGCTTACTCTTAACTTGGTCAGCTCGGGTCTTTTGGTTCATTTTGGTCGCACACTGGCATCAAGGTGTTGCATGCACTGAGTAGACTAAGTTCCTCTAACTATTAAATAGAATTTGGAAATATATAATTTCATTATAAAATTTTATTACAAAGTACAGTTTAAAGTTTGACTAGGATTTTGATTTACTTATTTTTTTTAAAGATTTTATTTATTTATTTGAGAGAGAGACTGAGAGAGAGAGAGCATGAGAGGGGGGAGGGTCGGGAGGGTCAGAGGGAGAAGCAGACTCCCTGCCGAGCAGGGAGCCCGATGCGGGACTCGATCCAGGGACTCCAGGATCATGACCTGAGCCGAAGGCAGTTGCTTAACCAACTGAGCCACCCAGGCGCCCTTGATTTACTTATTTTTTAATGGAAAAGTGTTTGGACTGAATATTATATTTAATTCAGTAGGGCACTTATTTCTTTTTATAACATTTGCAGAGAACTTAACAAAACACTTTAAACATTCTTATCAGTCTCTGCAACAATGTAAGAAGGCTGTTGTCCTAATTGCTTCTATTTTACAGAAAAGGATATGGGTCTCAGAATCTGTCACTTTCACAATATCATCAACTCATGAGCAGCTAGGTTTTAATCTGATGCTCATTCCACTGCATTTGTGAACAAAGCTCTCATAATCTCCAAAGCAATTTGCTTAGTAAGATAATAATAATCATTAATTTTCAAAAGCATTTTTGATCTGTTGACCACAGTTTCCTAATTTATTGGCTCCAAGAAAGTATGAATTCAGTGCTTTCACAAGGACCTTTTTTGTCAAATAATGATGAAACCTTCACGATGAGTTTTCTAATAAAGGAAAATAAGCCAAATGGGGAGGGGAACAGATATAGTACTTTATAGAGGAAGGTCTAGCTCCAAAATGTGGTTACCAAAAGTTGGGCTAACCTCAAAGAGTTTGGGGACCACTCACAGTATAAGAGCAGTAGTCTTAGTACTTTCTTACACAATACACACAAAAATAAACTCAAAATGAATTAAAGACTTAAACGTGAGACCTGAAACCATAAAACTAGAATAAACATAGTAATGTCTTGGACATTGGCCTTAGCAACATTTACCAGATAATATCTCCTTAGGCAAGGGAAACAAAAGCAAAATAAACTATTGGGATTACACCAAAATAAAAACTTTTTGCACAGCAAAGGAAACCACCAGTGAAACAAAAGGCAACCTACTGAATGGGAGAAGATATTCACACAGGGTATATCTAATAAATAAGGGGCTAATATCCAAAATATATAAAGAACTTATCCAATTCAACACCAAAATCCCTGAACAATCTGATTAAATAATGGGCAGAGAACCTGAATAGACATTTTTCCAAATAAGACATACAGCTGACCAGCAGACACTTGAGAAAGATGCTCAACATCACTGACGCAAATGCAAATCAAAGCCACAGTGAGATATCACCTTACACCTTTCAAAAGGACTAAAATAGAAAGACAAGAAACAGCAGGTGTTGGTGAGGATGTGGAGAAAAAGGAATCCTCATGCACTGTTAGTGGGAATGTAATTTGGTACAGCCATTATGGAACAGTGTGGAAGTTCTTCAAAAACATAAAATCACATATGATCTAACAATTTCAATTCTGAGTGTTTATGGAAAGAAAATGAAAACACTAATTCAAAAAGATATAAGCACCCCTATGTTTTTTTGCAGCATTATCTACAATAGTCAAGATATGGAAGCAACTCACATGTCCATCAATAGATGAATTAATAAAGAGGATGTGAGATATATATATATATATATATATATATAGTCTTTATGGATATATATTCCAATTAATTATGGATATATATTCCAATTAATTATCCAGTATTATCCATTATGAATATATATCCAGTATTATTGATTATGAATATATATCCATTATTATATATCCATTGAATGTAATGAATATATATATTCCATATATAATGGAATACTACTCAGCCATAAAAAAGAATGAGATCTTGCCATTTGTGACAACATGGATTGGCCTAGAGGGCATTAATGCTAAGTGAAATAAGTTAGAGAAAGACAAATGCCATATGATTTCACTTTTTGTGGAATCTTAATAAGCAAAAAGCAGAAACAGACTCATAAATACAGAGAACTATTAGTTGCAGGAGAGGAGGGAGGTGGGAGGATGGACAAAATGAGTGAAGGGCAGAGTGGGATACAGGCTTCCAGTTGTGGCATGAATAAGTCATGAGGATAAAAAGTATGCTATAGGGAATATAGTCAATGGTATTGTTCTAGTGTTGTATGGTGACAGATGGGAGCTACACTTGTGGTGAGCATGGCATAAAGCATAAACTTGTCTAATCACTCTATTATACATTGGAAACCAAAGTAACACTGGGTGTCAACTATACATCAATAATAATAAAAAAAAAAGCGGAGTAGTAAGTAGTCTCAGAAGGCATCCTTTTCAAACTGGTTGTATGAGTGCTGACAACACCAACTTCATCCCTGGCCTTCTATCTTATTCTCCCCTCTAGTGCACAGATAGCACCACTTTAGATAACTAGTCAAGATGACTGGTGCACAGAAGTCTCCACTTTAGATAACTGCCCTATGACCTCACCACCATGCCCCTCGCTCTGTAAAAGCTCGGGGTTGAGGTCTTGGCTTGGTGGAGAATAGTTGCGTAGTGATTTGGGTCGTCTGGCTGCCCCTCCCTGTCAGTAGGTTACCCTGAATAAAACTCTGTAAGTGGTATGGAGTGGCTTGCTTTGTAATTCAGTATTAAAATGGCTTCTCAGGGTGGAAGATATTTTATTGATCCTCCTCTGCCTTCTAACAGTGGCTTTGCAAGAATTTAACCGAGGTTAAATCAGAGCTCATGTTAGAGGCAAGCATTTGAGTACAAAGTTCACTTTCCATGATGGATGTAGAAATTCACAAAGTGACTCAAGGTGGGTTATGACAACAATGGGAAATTAGGTTTATATGCAAGCAGAAGTCCAATAAGGTTGGGAACAAAAGAAAGAAGGGACTTAGGATACTACAGCATATTATACAATGGGACAGCAGCAGATTACAGGTTGGGCGCTGCAGAATATTTCAAGCCTTACCAGGGAAGAGACAAATCCAAATATGTAGAATTGCTTCGTGCTTAGTGGTCCAGGCCTGGACAAAAGTGAACCCACAAACTAATGGTTTTCAGACAGCTGCTTCAGGGCAGGCCAGAAATGAGGCAGGCAGAACTGGGGGGACACCAGTGGCAATTTAAACATTCTAGGGGATGGTGCTTGTGGAACATAGGATGACGTTGAGAATTCTATAGCATCATCTTTTTTAGAGTTTGTAGGTGCTGTGTTTTTAACTCCTCTATCTGTTTAGGAGAGAGAAGTAGCAACATTAGATATACATTAAATTGTATGAATCCATAATGGTTTTCTTGTGGAGAGTGTGTAACAGCTATTAAATATTAACCAATAAGAAAGTTTTTTAATTAAGAACTTTTTATTTCTATTTTATAAATTTAGAATTTTATTAGTAAAACACTGCTTTTTAAATTTCACAGTGTGTCTTTATTTGGTAATGAAAAGTTCTATGTTTTTGTTTTAAATTCCAGTTAGTTAACATACAGTGTAAGATTAGTTTCAGGTGTACAATATAGTGATTTAGCACCCAGTGCTCATCACAAGTGCCCTCCTTAATCCCCATCACCTATTTCACCCCCCCACCTCCCCTCTGGTAACCATCAGTTTGTTCTCCTAAGTCTGTTTCTTGGTTTGCCTCTCTTTGTTTCCCTTTGCTCATTTGTTTTGTTTTTTTAAATTCCACATATGAGTGAAATCATATGGTATTTGTCTTTCTGTGACTAATTTCACTTAGTGTAATACTCTCTAGCTCCATCCATGTCATTGCAAATGGCAAGATTTCATTCTTTTTATGGCTGAGAAATACTGCATTGTGTGTGTGTGTGTGTGTGTGTACGTACCACATCTTTATTCATTAGTAGGTGGACACTTGGGCAAAAGTTGTTCTAATACAAAGTACAGTAAGATATTTATGTCAATAAATGGCCATCTTATAATGCCACTAGAGACAGAACAAAATATAAAATAGGTCCATGTTTATTTCCTTTTTCTAATGCAAGTATAGCTTTTAATGTTTTGTTTTATTTTGTTTAATGATGTACCAGAGAAGTTTGATCATTATTTTGACTTTTTAAATTATTATTATGTTCAATTAGCCAACATATAGTACGTCATTAATTTTTTACTATCTTGACTCTTATTTGGGAACTGCTTGGCTGACATTGGTTATCAGCCTGTAATTTTCAAGTATAATTTGTCACCTTTTTAACAATACTAATTCAAGCTAAATATTTTTTTCTTATATGGGAAATGGAGTGGCTTAAATGAGTTTGATTTGTAAAAGTTCTGGATATTAATATTTGTTTTATGTGTTTTAATATTCTCTCCTAGTGTGTGTTTTTTCTTAAAATCTCCTTATGACATTGCTAATTGTGTTTTTTTAAAAGCATTTTAATGTATTCTAATTGATTAACCCTTCAATGATTTATAATACAACTGTTGCCTTATATCAAATTTTTATATATGATTGGTCTAATTTAAATTTTTTTTCTATTGTATTGATTACCCCTACTCCTCACCAATACTACACTCTCTTAATTTTTGAAATTGATAGAATATCTCTTCTAGAATAAGTCCTGTGACCTCTATAGATCAATTTAGGGAAGGACTGAATGTATTACTTCATTGAGTCTTTTAGTCCATGAACAGTCAAGCTGTCTTTATGTCTTTCTGTTATTTCTATAACTATTTCTTAAGAAATGTTGTGTGTCTTTTGCTAGCTATATTCCTAACTATATTTTAATTTTGTTGTCAGTTATGAATAGGATCTTTGTCTCCAAGGAATGATAATCATTTTTGTATGATAATTTTTAGCTACCCAACTTGCATAATTATCCTATTAATTCAAATGGTTTGTATATATGAGTTTCTAGATTTTCTATGTAGTCAATTAGTCAATTAAAAGCAAAGAAGTTTTTATTCTTATGAGTCATGACCTATTGTTTCTGATTTTATTACATTGGCCAGGGCCTCTACTACAAGGCTAAACAGACATGGTGGAAAGGGCTATTTTCTTCTGGTTTCACTATTCCTCAATGACAGGTTTACTGGTTATTTTTAATATAGGTTGTTCATTAAGTTGAGAACATTTTATTTCTAGTTTCCTACATTTTCTAAAAGTAACAAATGAATGTTGGCATTTGCTAACTATTGTTAAGCATTTGCTTATGGGGATCATAGTTTTTCAACTTCAAACTTCTCATTATACCATATTTAATTGGTTTTCAAACTGGAATACACATAATCCTTAAAAATGTTCAAAAACTTTCAAAGACTACATAGACTTGAATGATTTTAGGAGAATTAGTTTCAATATTTTCAATTTCATTCGTGTTCTTTCTTAGTATAGATGTCTGAAAATGTGTGCATTGCCCCTTTGTAGTTGCCCTTTGCATGTAAACAAAGAAAATCCTAATTTTAACCCATCTAGAATTTTTCTATGAATTGCCACTAGTTAAAAAGTATGCTGGAACATAACATGGAGGGAAAAATTAAACATACTTGTTTCTGCAAAGACTCCTTTTTTTTTAAAAGATTTTATTTATTTATTTGACAGAGAGAGAGCACAAGGAGGGGGAGTGGCAGGCGGAGGCAGAGGGGGAAGCAGGCTTCCAGCTGAGCAGGAAGCCGGATGCGGGGCTTCATCCCAGGACCCTGGGATCATAATCTGAGCTGAAGGCAAACGCTTAACCAACCGAGTCCCCCAGGCGCCCTCTGCAAGGACTCCTTTAGTCAAGGTACCATGAAGCTGAGAAGGCATCTTGTCATTCTCTGTCCTATGCATGTTTTGCTTAAGGGTGCCTAGTGTGATGTGAGGATGGGCTGTTTTGACCTGTATTGAGATATTCAGGATCCAGAAATGTTCTAATGAAGGAGTAGCGACGATAGCTTTCATTTAATAACTTCACCTCTTCAACTTCTCAATTATTGTACAAGAATGCTTCACTGCTAAGGGAGAATCCAACAAGAAAAATGAGAGCATCCTTAAATAGCAATGAATGCTACTTATGTGACCTTTATTTCTTTTATGTTAGAAATTCATAGCAACCCTTTCTACCTTATCTATCGTCTACTGTAGATTGTGTTATTGTTTTCTTCTTTTACTCCCTTTCTGAAAATCGAGTAAACATCTAATGTCTTTGTCATGTGATGTTGCTTTAGTTTCCATAAGCATTAGCTGAGTACTTATCCCAATCCCTTCACGTGGGGTTTGGCCTTCTTTGACCAATGGAATATAAGATGGAGAAGAGAAAGAGGCAGAGTAAGTGTTGCAGGCTAATGCTTTCAGAATCATGGAAAGCTTCAACCAACCTTTTTATACGTTCACTCTCCACCATGAGAAAAACATATTGCAAGCACATTTTCTTCAGCCTGGGTCCTAGAAGGAAAACAGGTGAAGCAGAACTAAATTGCCCCAAAGCCTCGCCTACTTTCAAATAAAAACTAAGAAGGCAGACCTGAAAACTCACTTTTGTTTATGTTGAAAGTGTGAGGGCAAGGTTATAGCTAAGAAAATATTTTCTGTACCTCATAAGAAAGTGCTATCTCTCAGTAAAACAAAACATAACACTAAAATAGGTGCTGCATTCATGTGTATATTTGTGTGATGTTTTGTAATTGTGGAGAACACTCCCTTTCTGATCATTGTGAATAATGAACACTGTGGGTAAAATTAGGAATTACTTTTTTGAAGTTGCTATTCTCTTTGCTCTGTGAAGCAGAACAGACATACAGCTCTAGATTTTCCCATGAACGCAGATAAGAACACTTGAAAAGAATGCAACTGGGACCCAGATGCTCGCTTCATATGTAGGTTTTGCATTCCACTCTTCTTTTAAAGGATAGACTCATCTTTAGTGTTATTATAAATTGTATCTAAATTTAAAGCACTGCTGAAGGATGAAAACATAGTGTGGTGTATTCCTAAATGAAGAAGATCTCTTCACTGACAAGGCAAACTGTCACACTGTGAGGAAGAACAAGACTTTAAAAAAAAAAACTTATGTGAAAGCTAATATTTTTTTCGGCTAATGGGACTTGGCTGAAGTGGAACACTAAGGTTTATATTTAGGCACTGGTATTTTTTGCACTAAGAGGATAAGAGGATGCACAGGAGAAACTAGAAGCTATTGGGACTGATGCATGTGTTGTAAATTCTAGTTCTGGAATTATAAATATCTAAGTTAACCTGGATTCATTTGGAAGGCTGAATTTATGTTATAAAATAAAGGAAACTATAAAAGCTATATGAGCATCTATATAGGTAGTGCCACGACGTAAGCATTAAATGTTCATCAACGTATTTTCAGAAATTACAATCCAAGATATGTATTTCTGAGGGTTACAGATATCTATTGAACAGATTCTATTATCAGGTAGATCATCATAGAATCAACCTATTCTACAAAGAATGAAAAAAAAAACCCAAATTAATTGCTTAAGGTCCAACAGCTATTAAGTCATAGTTTTGGAATGAAATATTTAGAATCATACTGGCCATTGCACTGGTAAAACTAAAAACACTTATTACTTAGGGTAATTAATAGCATTATGGGAAGAAAAAAAAAAAACCCAAGAATAACAAGAATTATAGGCCACAGTCCAATTTCTCCAGAGATCGTCTTGGAAAACTAAAAGAAAATAAATAATAATAATCAGAAATGAAAGTAAGGTAACACTTGATAATTTATGCTTGTACCTATATCTCCGTGCAGGAAACAGTAGCAAATCAGAAAACTTGGCTTAGGCTCGAATATTCCCTAGCTTTTTCTTCTCCACAGCTCACACCCAAAATGAATAGAAAAGTTAGAAGAAAGGGTCCTGGACTGCAGGAGAGAAGAGGGAGGTGTTTGCCTCTCCCTTAAAAGAACATGAATCTATTTTCCATTCTGAAGCCCGTGTACAAAAGAGATAAGATATCATGGATTAAATTATTTTATAGGAACCAGATAATGAAAATGGCATTATTTTTGTCCTAGAATCTGACCAATCAGATTGAACTGCCCATTTTTGAGATGGGATAGGGAAAAGGTAAGAAAAGGAGTAAGTGGGGCGCCTGGGTGGCTCAGTCGTTAAGCGTCTGCCTTCGGCTCAGGTCATGATCCCAGGGTCCTGGGATCGAGCCCCGCATCGGGCTCCCTGCTCCGCGGGAAGCCTGCTTCTCCCTCTCCCACTCCCCCTGCTTGTGTTCCCTCTCTCGCTGTGTCTCTCTCTGTCAAATAAATAAATAAAATCTTAAAAAAAAAAAAGAAAAGGAGTAAGTGTAAATGTGTATTTGTTAAAATCATATTTACTAATAATTTTGATAAATACCTATCTTTTTTTTTTAAAGATTTTATTTATTTATTTGAGAGAGAATGAGAGACAGAGAGCACGAGAGGGAAGAAGGCAGAGGGAGAAGCAGACCCCCTGCTGAGCGGGGAGCCCGATGTGGGACTCGATCCCGGGACTCCAGGATCATGACCTGAGCCGAAGGCAGTCGCTTAACCAACTGAGCCACCCAGGCACCCCGATAAATACCTATCTTAAAAACAAAAGAAGCAGGGTGTTATTTTTCTAGGTGGCAGTAGAAATTCAACAGGAAAACAGTATCTTTAGGGTTCTCTGAGACTTTAAAAGGAAAAAAAAATAGCTCAGGTATGCTAAGAAATTGCTGAGAAAATGCATGACATCTTTTTTTTTATTATGTTATGTTAATCACCATACATTACATCATTAGTTTTAGATGTAGTGATACATGATTCATTGTGTATAACACACAGTGCTCCATGCAGTACGTGCCCTCTTTAATACCCATCACCAGGCTAACCCATCCCCCCACCCCTCTCCCTTCTAGAACCCTCAGTTTGTTTCTCAGAGTCCATAGTCTTTCATGGTTCGTCTCCCCCTCCAAAATCCCCCCCTTCATTTTTCCCTTCCTGCTGTCTTCTTCTTCTTCTTCTTCTTCTTTTATTTTTTTAACATATAATGTATTATTTGTTTCAGAGGTACAGGTCTGTGATTCAACAGTCCTACACAATTCACAGTGCTCACCATAGCACATACCCTCCCCAATGTCTATCACCCAGCCACCCCATCCCTCCCACCCCCCCACCACTCCAGCAACCCTCAGTTTGTTTCCTGAGATTAAGAATTCCTCATATCAGTGAGGTCATATGATACATGTCTTTCTCTGATTGACTTATTTCGCTCAGCATAACACTCTCCAGTTCCATCCACATCATTGCAAACGGCAAGATTTCATTCCTTTTGATGGCTAATGCATGACATCTTAATCATGAATGAATCAAAGGTGGACAAAGGAAATATGTAAAAAGAATGGCTGTAGCCCAAAGATTGTGATAAATCAGATTAGAAGGCTAGTGAGGAAGAGGAGGATGTTTTTAAACAGGAAGATTTAGCAAAGAAATGTACATGACCTAAACAAAATGTATATAAAGATTAGGCCAAATATGACTCGAGTTTTACAAAAATTTTAAGGGAAAATCAATGATTTTAACTATATTCAAAATACCTATTTTGAATAGAATAATCCTTAAACTATAAAAACTGGAAAACAAATATCTAAAATACGTAAAAGTTCTCTCTCAATGAAGACTTATCCAAATGAAATTGTTTCTGATTTCTGGCAAATATTATCTAAAGGCAGAATCTAAAAACAACAAAAACCCAATAACAACCAATGGCAAAAATGCACCGTTCCCTCAAAGAACAGTAGCCACCAAAATTTAAGCACTCAAGAAAAGTTAGAAAAGTGCAGGTAGAGAATATTCTTCTGATGTAGTGTTAACTGTTGATATGAGAATTTGAGACCAAGTGCATTGGCGTAAGTCACTTATAAAATTCTAGAATCATTTAGAAGCTATGGTTTGGTTGAATTTTTTAAAAGGATCAATAACTAATACAGTTTTACCAAGAAAGATTGTACCAAGCAAACCTCACTTCTTTTAAGTATGCATCTGATCGATTCTACATTATGAAACCTATGACACCATAGATCTGTATCAGTTAAGATTGCAACAGAAGAAAGTTTCTCTTAAGACCCTCTAGAACAGAATCTGTACTCTAAAGGTGGACTGAAAAGTTTTAGTTAAGTTCTGCAGGTTTGTTCTTGGCTTTCTCCTGTTCACTGTTGTCAGAAACAAAAATAACTAATAAAATTTGGAGATGAAGCAGAATTCATAAAAATCTTCAGATACTGGATATGGTATGGTTAGACTGTAACCCAGGTGCTTCAACTGAAAGGAAGGTGGCTTAAAAATGTGATTCAGGAAGTTGCTGGTATCTGGTTTCACCTCACTGAGATAAAGAATTTTGAGTTGTAGCCTGCATCTTACTAAGGAAAGAGTCATGAGAATGGAAAGCAAGAAGCAGGTGGATGTGAGAGACACTGTGAGGGTATGATTATCAAAATCTGTTTCCTGACTAAATGTTATAATGAGAAAAACTAAGAATTCAAGTTGATTCTTAAGTTTCAAGCCTTGATAAGTAGAAGAAGTATAATATGTGTTTCTAAACTAGAATACAGTAAAAATCCTGAAGGAAGGTTTAGTTTGTGTATGTTGATTATTATACTGTTAAATGTACTGAATTTGCTAAGCTATGGAGATAACTGAATACATTCCTCGTTAATTTAATAAGCCATTTATGTAACTTTCATAGAGAACACAGTATGTACAAAGAACCCTTGTATATATCAAACTGGGGAAAATACAGAAGCTATGAGAGTTCAGATACTCCCAAATGATTACAAGTCAGCAAGGGTAGGACTGAAACTCCTGCCTAGTTGACTCCAAATCTCATGTTTTCTTTCTCTAACCTGGATCTGCCTGTGCAAAAATAAGCATAAAATATCTACTTATTCAATCATTGCTGCTTTCCTAAATTCTAGGCTTTTGTCCTGTCCCTCAGAGAGTTGATTCAGGTTTTTTTCAGCAGCAATGTGCTTTTTGAGCTCAAAGTGGAATTGATTTCAGTCACATGTGGGTTTGAAACCAGACTCCCTATTAAACAGGTATATGACCTTGAGTGACTGTCTTAACCTCCCTGAGGATGAACAGAGCTGTTAATGAGCTCACAAAGCAGGTCACCAAGTAGTCCCCACAAAGTGCAATTAGAGATAGCAAGCAGGCCAATTAGTAATCCGAAACAGGAAATGATTCAGATAGGCATCAGGAATGCTCACTACTGGGTTAGGTCACTCAACTAATCAATCAGTCTGGGTTAAGAAAGGAGAAAGAATCATGAGAGATCTCTTGGATATGTATGTACTGATTCTGACTCCTTTTGTATCTGAAGTCCATGACACCTGTTTTTAAGGGGTGTTCACCTGAGAAGCAGTGAGCAGTTTGAAACCAGATCACGGAACAAAGAACAAGCAATTTAATGTATCTTAAAATATTATTTGCTCATTGTCAGTATTTGATGTAGATTATAGAACTATATCTATTCTATAGATTACAGAAATAGCAATGGGTTAGAGCTTTGCTTCCTAGCACTTTCTATTAGGAATATGCTCTTGACCCCTACTGCCTGTCCTTGAATATCTCTGAACCCACTTCTCTGCTATGTGGAATGGTGGCTTGGGATAAATAATTTGCAAGGACCCCTTGACATAACACTTCTAGGATTCTATTGCTTGAGTTCTAACAAAAACAACAGAGGTAGAAAAGAAAGCTTCAAACAACAAAACATATGTGAATATTAAAGATAAGCTGGGATTGAAAAGGGATAGTCCCCACATTAAGAAAAAGACTTTAATGCATCCACTAATCAATCATGATTGGAGGTAAAGGGTGTTTTTATTTATAATACAAAAAGTATATAAATATATAGGCCCAAAGAAACCAAAAGTGGATAAATATTTGGAAATATTAATTGGATAAATATAAGAATATTTGTCTAAACAATATGTACATTTGTAGTAGTGAAAGGAATGAAAGCAGATATTAAACCGTACCAAAGAGAGAAATAAAGGGGGATTGCTGTGTTATAATATAAACGAAGGGATCTAAATATGATATGTAATTAAATGGTACATATACTTAAGGTTTATCACATTTAATTGAAAAGAGAAAAAAGTTTGTGATTATTACTAGAAAGTAAGTTAATCAGAGATGTAAAATTTTAGATCAGTCGTTAGTGAAATTCCACTGAGACATTTTATGGTATCAAAAATAGTCAGTTTCTTCGTTTTTATCAGATAATCCTAAGAATGCACTGCATTTCAATCCATTTTTTTCATCATTTCATGAATCACATAATGCCCACACATGATAGAGCCTTATATTCTAAGGTTGTAAGATGTTGACAATGAACTACCTTGCTACCCGATCCCAATGCCATTATTCAATGCTTTTTTGTTATACATGGGATTTTTCTATCACCCTTATTTAAGTCAACCTGAAAGGGCTGTTAAAAGTGCTGTGATTGTTGTTCTTGTATCCTACCAGCATGGATGGCCATGAGACATGGTTTGAAATTGGATTTCATTAATAGCTCAGCAGCCTATTAGTATCCCCTCTGTATGAAGGCATGTCAGATTCATAGAGAACAAGCAGGGACCTGTCTTAGTTTGATCTCACAGGCACCATCCCTTCTAAAATAAGGGAACATGCTCAATCAAACCACCGGCCTTGATGCATCCTCATTTCTGAAGACCCAAACCCCAGGCATATGGGTTTGTCTCATTTTTAGATACACATAATAAAACGGTCATTCTGAAAGTTCATTCATGTGTGCATGGTACAACTGCTGACACAGTAAGCTTGCATTCTTTTAGAACACGGGGCACAGTGGGTGTTTGCAACAGGCTCTAGTTGCCAGTCAGCTCTCACAATGGATCACAGTTGAAGTCCTTTCACTCCAGGCTTCAAAATTGAAACGCAAGCCCTCTGAGAAATCTTTCATGTCTCCCTTTTAAGCTGGGCTGCAAAAATAATGAGCAATTAGTTCTTGTAATGATGCACTGCTGTTTGGATGAACGACTTGTAGATATTTCAAGTAGCCCATTGGGATCCTGGAGAAAAGAAAAGAAGTCTACTTAGGATGAGCCTCCCTATTTAGTCTTCAAAGTCCTAGGTTGCTCACCACCAAGCTGAGCTTCTGAATAAAATGGTTGCTTTTAGCCACCATAAAATGTTGGCACCCTGTCAAAATCATGTATTTCAAGTTATATTTCCTAGTACCAAATTTTCATGCTATGTAATTCTTTAGGTACCCTCCAAGAAAAGTTAAAGCTTTTTAATATATGAAATCATATTATTTTCTACAGACTTAGTTCTATTTAACTGATCTGTTTATAGCTTTTACCATATGTAGGACTTTCATTAAAATGAACTACTCCATCCTTGAGCCCTTTCTTTGAAAGCCAGTCAAGGGCCCACCTGGGAGCTGATATTTTGTTTTGTTTTCCTGTGTGTGTGTGTT
This sequence comes from Neomonachus schauinslandi, assembly GCF_002201575.2. Lineage (NCBI taxonomy): Eukaryota > Metazoa > Chordata > Mammalia > Carnivora > Phocidae > Neomonachus > Neomonachus schauinslandi. The sequence goes on along the minus strand of NC_058405.1, from coordinate 43,363,065 downwards.
TGTGTGTGTGGATCTGGACTATATTAGATTTAAATTTATCCAAAACCCTTTAATCCCAATTTATATAGTTGAGTAATCCATGAATAATTAATCAATTTCACTTTGACTTTTTTCCCTTTTGTAAAAGGTGTGAACACTTTCAGACAGTTCTAAAATTCCATTATTAGCACTTAACAAGTTTAGGTTTGGAAAGTCTTAAGAAAATTCTTTCAGGCATGAATACCTGTTTTGAGAAACCAGGTCCTCATGGTGAGTGGTGCTGTTCCATTTCTAATTTTGTATAAATGGTGCTTCCAAATAGTTTTATGACAAAAGAGCAGGAGTTAAATATGCTTTCTCTACTGTCATCTGATCACATTACTTACTTCTTTAGGCTACCTTATTTTACAAAAATATATAAAAATTAATACGTGGAGGCAAACATTGGCAGTATAATTTATTAACACCTTGGGTCAGATTAGTTCATCAGATCCCTGAGAGAAATACAGAAAGAGAGAGAGAGAGACTGATAGGGTAATTTTAAAGGAAGAAGAAAAAAATACATGTATGGTTAGAACATAGGGCATAAGAGCCAGCTCTGAATGGTCTACTCTGATAGATTATGGGTAACCAGGAAGCAGAGGTTGCCATGAGACAGCAAGCACCCCTTCACTGGAACCTCTCTGTTTTTGCATTTTTACCTAACACAAGATACATCATTCAATCCCCAGCACTTAGGAAGCACTCATTCTTTGCTGAATTAAGAATGTGTGGCATTTGTTTTATGGAGTAGTCTTCTGGCAAAGTATCCTGGGTGAAAATGGGGTACAGGAAGTTAGAATGGGATGCTATAACCAAAGGATTTTTTTCCATCCTATTCTTTCATGGGTATGTTCATCTGTAGGACTTCCTTTCCGTGACTGTGAGAAAAAGGCCTCTCTTCACTATCTGCCAAAGTCTCTCTAGAATCTTACTCTGTTTGAATAGCAAATCATCTTAGTTTTTGCTCCCTTGTGTATTGCTGATGACAGCAGAATGTTCAGTGCAGGGAGTCCTGTTTGAAGCCATAGACACCCTGGACAGTGGGAGGGCACAATCAGAGAAGCTAATGACTACAGTGTTACAGAGGAGAGCAGGAGAGAAGTTCCCTCCATACCAGGCTCCATGTTTTCTGTTAATCTCTCTTATCCTCTCCAGGGAGAGAGTCAATATGAATGACATAATTTGGATTTCTGCAAAGCAGGGAAATCTCTCTAGTGGAGGATTAAGGAATGAGAGAATTAGAAACACTCTAGGAGCTGAAGAGGGTGGGAAGTTAATAGATGCCGGGTAATGGGGAGATCAGAACAAAGGGTAGGGGGAGGCTTATGAGTCGAAAGACCACTTCACCAAAAATTGGAAGTGAGGGAAACCTGTCAAATGGGAAAGCAGTGGAACTGTTTATTCAGCTCACAGAAGAGACTTTAGATGATTCTTATAGAGACTTCCTAAGCAAAAAAAAAAAACTTGTACTGTGGGCACAGCAAAAACTTCACACATGAGGAATCAAACAGACTAGTAAATCCACCATTTTTCTGCATGGCAGGGCTTTAATGTTAGAAAATTTCCTGACAAAGAGGATACAAGGCCCATGGTCTCCTTGTTCTGCCCCCAGTAATGATCTCCTGCATTCCAGAGCTAGGGGCACTTAGAAAGTAGCGCACCTGGAAAATAAGTTTCTGGCTTCTCTGTTTGCAGAAGCCTATATCTGTCTTATTTTAGATATGTTTTTCTGCTTTTCATTTTTAAAGCCAAGTTCCCGGAGCAGAGTTTCAAAACCATTTTCATCCAACTGCTCATGCAATAAGTAAATGCTTTTTTGTTTGTGTCTGTAATTTCAACAAAGCAGCTGCTTGAACTCCCCATTATCTGTAAGCATAAACTCCCTGGGGGGAGGTAAGGTAGTGATCAGGCTTGAGTTGGATGAATGTGGTTTCCCCATGGCTGTCATAAGCAGGGAAGCTTCTTTGTCTTGTTCTGCTGCTTCAGTCTCTCTGACACCCGGTGCTCCAACACCTCTCTCCTTCCCAAATGGAGTTCCAATTCAAATGGCAAGTTACTGTGCTAGAGCTGTACAAGTTTATGGAATAAGTCCAAATGGATAAAGCCTGTTTGCCGACTCACAAAATCCTCTCCTTTTTACATTTCCAAATGGTCAAATGATTAAGAAAGAAACAAAATGAGAATGCTTTTCCATCCTACCTTTTCTTGGAGCACACATCTGGACAATATTTGTGGTTTGTTGTGGGGGAAGGCGGGAATAGAAGTATGAAACTCTTACACCATACTCTTTAACCTTGATATTGATCTGTAACTCTCAATAAAGTGTCAGTAAAGTGTACTGGGTGAAGGTGGGGCATGGAAAGTAGAATGGGGTGCTATAACCCAAGGATTTTTTTCCCCTCATATTCTTTTTTTTTAATTTTTTTTTAAAGATTTTATTTATTTATTTGAGACAGAATGAGAGAGAGAGAGAGCTCATGGGAGGGGGGAGGGTCAGAGGGAGAAGCAGACTCCTTGGCGAGCAGCGAGCCTGATGCGGGACTCGATCCAGGGACTCCAGGATCATGACCTGAGCCGAAGGCAGTCGCTTAACCAACTGAGCCACCCAGGCACCCCCCTCATATTCTTTCGTAGGTAAGTTCTTGTGTATGACTTCCTTTCTGAGACTATAAGAAAGAGGCTTCTCTTTCTTTAATATCTGCAAGATTTTTGCTCCTGGTGCATTGCTGATGACAACAGAATGTTCCGTGCCGAAAGTCCTGTTTGATGTCCTATACTATTCAGGACAGGTTTTTTTGGGCCACTTCTCCCAAGACCCTGCATTCATATTGTGCCTCATAGGAAAAGGTGGAGATTTGCAATTCCAAATATGGGTAACTTTGCCTGACCTCCCAAGTGGCAACAAGCTATTTTCTTCATATGTAAAGAAGAAAACAAATAATGGTGACTTAATAAAGGTGATGTCTTTGGGAATTATGAAGACTCAACTAAATTTATTTATTTATTTATTTATTTATTTATTTATTTATTTATTTATTTATTTATTTATTTTAAAGATTTTATTTACTTATTTGACAGAGAGAGACACAGCAAGAGAGGGAACACAAGCAGGGGGAGTGGGAGAGGGAGAAGCAGGCTTCCCGCGGAGCAGGGAGCCCGATGCGGGGCTCGATGCCAGGACCCTGGGATCATGACCTGAGCTGAAGGCAGACGCTTAATGACTAAGCCACCCAGGCGCCCCTCAACTAAATTTAAATACACAGAATTTACTTTTAAAAGAAAGTTAAAGCATTGCTTTAAAATAATTAAGAAAAATCCCATTTTTTTTTCTTTTCCTGTGACGTTTTTTAAATTTTAAAAATTTTTTTATTGTTATGTTAATCCCCATACATTACATCATTAGTTTTAGATGTAGTGTTCCATGATTCATTGTTTGTGTATAACACTCAGTGCTCCATGCAGAACGTGCCCTCCTCAATACCCATCACCAGGCTAACCCAACCTCCCACCCCCCTCCCCTCTAGAAACCTCAGTCCGTTTTTCAGAGTCCATCGTCTCTCATGGTTCGTCTACCCCTCCGATTTCCCCCCTTTCATTCTTCCCCTCCTGCTACCTTCTTCTTTTTTTTTTTCTCTTAACATATATTGCATTATTTGTTTCAGAGGTACAGATCTGAGATTCAACAGTCTTGCACAATTCACAGTGCTTACCAGAGCACATACCCTCCCCAGTGTCTATCACCCAGTCACCCCATCCTTCCCACCCCACCCCCCACTCCAGCAACCCTCAGTTTGTTTCCTGAGATTAAGAATTCCTCATATCAGTGAGGTCATATGATACATGTCTTTCTCTGATTGACTTATTTCGCTCAGCATAATACCCTCCAGTTCCATCCATGTCATTGCAAATGGCAAGATCTCATTCCTTTTGATGGCTGCATAATATTCCATTGTATATATATACCACCTCTTCTTTATCCATTCATCTGTTGATGGACATCTTGGCTCTTTCCATAGTTTGGCTATTGTGGACATTGCTGATATAAACATCGGGGTGCACATACCCTTTCGGATCCCTACTTTTGTATCTTTGGGGTAAATGCCCAGTAGTGCAATTGCTAGATCATATGGTAGCTCTATTTTCAACTTTTTAAGGAACCTCCATACTGTTTTCCAGAGTGGCTGCACCAGCTTGCATTCCCACCAACAGTGTAGGAGGGCTCCCCTTTCTCTGCATCCCCGCCAACATTTGCAAAGCAAAGGAAACAGGCGGAATTGCAGTGGTGATAGTGGACATCCCTGCCGCGTTCCTGACCTTAGGGGGAAAGCTCTCAGTTTTTCCCCATTGAGAATGATATTCTCTGTCGGTTTTTCATAGATGGCTTTTATGATGTTGAGGTATGTATGCTCTATCCCTATACTCTGAAGAGTTTTGATCAAGAAAGGCTGCTGTACTTTGTCAAATGCTTTTTCTGCATCTATTGAGAGGATCATATGATTCTTGTTCTTTCTTTTGTTGATGTATTGTATCACATTGACTGATTTGCGGATATTGAACCAACCTTGCAGCCCAGGGATAAATCCTACTTGGTCGTGGTGAATAATCCTTTTAATGTACTGTTGGATCCTATTGGCTAGTATTTTGGTGAGAATTTTTGCATCCATGTTCATCAGGGATATTGGTCTGTAATTCTCCTTTTTGATGGGGTCTTTGTCTGGTTTTGGGATCAAGGTAATGCTGGCCTCATAAAATGAGTTTGGAAGTTTTCCTTCCATTTCTATTTTTTGGAACAGTTTCAGAAGAATAGGTATTAATTCTTCTTGGAATGTGTGGTAGAATTCCCCTGGGAAGCCATCTGGCCCTGGGCTTTTGTTTTTTGGGAGATTTTTGATGACTGCTTCAATTTCCTTAGTGGTTATAGGTCTGTTCAGGTTTTCTATTTCCTCCTGGTTCAGTTTTGGTAGTTGATACATCTCTAGGAATGCATTCATTTCTCCCAGATTATCTAATTTGCTGGCATATAATTGCTCCTAATATGTTCTTATAATTGTTTGTATTTCTTTGGTGTTGGTTGTGATCTCTCCTCTTTCATTCATGATTTTGTTGATTTGGGTCATTTCTCTTTTCTTTTTGATAAGTCTGGCCAGGGGTTTATCAATCTTGTTAATTCTTTCAGGGAACCAGCTCCTAGTTTCGTTGATCAGTTCTACTGTTCTTTTGGTTTCTATTTCATTGATTTCTGCTCTGATCTTTATTATTTCTCTTCTCCTGCTGGGTTTAGGCTTTACTTGCTGTTCTTTCTCTAGCTCCTTTAGGTGTAGGGTTAGGTTGTGTATTTGAGACCTTTCTTGTTTCTTGAGAAAGGTTTGTATTGCTATATACTTTCCTCTTAGGACTGCCTTTGCTGCATCCCAAAGATTTTGAATAGTCGTGTTTTCATTTTCATTGGTTTCCATGAATTTTTTTAATTCTTCTTTAATTTCCTGGTTGACCCATTCATTCTTCAGTAGGATGCTCTTTAGCCTCCATGTATTTGAGTTCTTTCCGACTTTCCTCTTGTGATTGAGTTCTAGTTTCAAAGCATTGTGGTCTGAAAATATGCAGGGAATGATCCCAATCTTTTGGTACCAGTTGAGACCTGATTTGTGACCTAGGATGTGATCTATTCTGGAGAATGTTCCATGGACACTAGAGAAGAATGTGTATTCTGTTGCTTTGGGATGGAATGTTCTGAATAGATCTGGGAAATCCATTTGGTCCAGTGTGTCATTTCAAGTCTTTATTTCCTTGTTGATCTTTTGCTTAGACGATCTGTCCATTTCAGTGAGGGGGTGTTAAAGTCCCCCACTATCATTGTATTGTTTTCTATGTGTTTCTTTGCTTTTGTTATTAATTGCCTTATATAATTGGCTGCTCCCATGTTAGGGGCATAGATATTGACAATTGTTAGATCTTGTTGGATAGACCCTTTAAGTAGGATATAGTGTCCTTCCTCATCTCTTATTACAGTCTTTGGTTTAAAATCTAATTTGTCTGATATAAGGATTGCCACCCCAGCTTTCTTTTGGTGTCCATTAGCATGGTAAATGGTTTTCCACCCTGTCACTTTAAATCTGGGGGTGTCTTTGGTTCTAAAATGAGTTTCTTGCAGACAGCATATCAATGGGTCTTGTTTTTTAATCCAATCTGATAGCCTGTGTCTTTTGATTGAGGCATTTAGCCCATTTACATTCAGGGTAACTATTGAAAGATAGGAATTTAGTGCCATTGTATTGCCTGTAAGGTGACTGTTACTGTATATTGTCTGTGTTCCTTTCCGGTCTATGTTACTTTTAGGGTCTCTCTTTGCTTAGAGGACCCCTTTCAATATTTCTGCTAGGGCTGGTTTTGTGTTTGCAAATTCCTTTAGTTTTTGTTTGTCCTGGAAGCTTTTTATCTCTCCTTCAATTTTCAATGACAGCCTAGCTGGATATAGTATTCTTGGCTGCATATTTTTCTCATTTAGTGCTCTGAATATATCCTGCCAGTCCTTTCTGGCCTGCCAGGTCTCTGTGGATAGGTCTGTTGCCAATCTAATGTTTCTACCATTGTAGGTTACATATCTCTTCTCCCGAGCTGCTTTCAGGATTTTCTCTTTGTCTCTGAGACTCGTAAGTTTTACTATTAGATGTCGGGGTGTTGACCTATTTTTATTGATTTTGAGAGGGGTTCTCTGTGCTTCCTGGATTTTGATGCCTGTTTCCTTCCCCAAATTAGGGGAGTTCTCTGCTATAATTTGCTCCATTATACCTTCTGCCCCTCTCTCTCTTTCTTCTTTTTCTGGGATCCCAATTATTCTAATGTTGTTTCATCTTATGGTATCACTTATCTCTCGAATTCTGCCCTCGTGATCCAATAGTTGTTTATCTCTCTTTTTCTCAGCTTCTTTATTTTCCATCATTTGGTCTTCTATATCACTGATTCTCTCTACTGCCTCATTTATCCTAGCAGTTAGTGCCCCCATATTTGATTGCACCTCATTAATAGCCTTTTTGATTTCGACTTGGTTAGATTTTAGTTCTTTTACTTCTCCAGAAAGGGTTTCTCTAATAATTTCCATGCTTTTTTCAAGCCCAGCTAGTATCTTTAAAGTGATGATTCTGAACTCTAGATCTGACATCTTACTAATGTCAGTTGGTACTACCTCTTGTTCTTTTTGTTGAAGTGATTTTTTCCATCTTGTCATTTTGTGCAGAGGAGAATAGATTAATGAGAGAACAAAATGCTAGCAGGGTAACAACGTCCCCAGAAAATATACTCTAAACAAATCAGAAAAGATCTGAAGCAGTGGGAAAAGAAAGGGAAAGAGAGAAAAAAGAAAAAGAAGAAAAAAAAAGACAAAGAAAAAGATAAAGATAAAAACAAACAAAAACAGAACAAAACAAAACAAAAAACAGAATGTGATCAAATATGACCGGCCTGTATATAGATCAGTGCCACACACTAGATTTTGGGTGTATTTTGGTCTGGTAGAAGAAAGTGCCCCCCAAAATTTTAAAGAAAGAAAAACTTATATATGTACAAAAATAAGGATTGATATGATGAAGGGATGGAATATGACTGTAAAGATGGAAATCATAAAAAATTTTATACAAGGAATTGATAAGAAGTTGTTTGAAAAAAGAAAGAAGAGGATTTAAAAAAAAAACAAAAAAGAAAAAAAGGGAGAGAATATGTTCAGGCAGGGGAGTAGAAAAAAACCATACACTAGAGATTTAGGGTATATTTTGATCTGTTAGAAGAAACTATCTCAAAATTTTAAAGAGAGAACAACTTATATATATATGCCAAAAGTATGGGTAACTACTATGAAGGTATAGAATATGACTCTAAAAATGAAAAATAAAAATGTTTTTTGAAAAAGGGATTTATAAGAAGTTGCTGGAAAAAGGGAAAAAGAAAAATTCAAAAAAAAAAAGAAAAAAAGACAGTTAAAAAAAAATTAACCTTGGAAGACTAAAGAATCATGGTAAAAAAGCCATGAATTCTATGTGCAGTATTCCCCTAGCGCTGGAGTTCTGCCGTTCTCATTGATCGGTAAACTTGGTCTTGGCTGGCTGTTCTCGCTGATCTTCTGGGGAGGGGCCTGTTGCCGTGGTTTCCAAATGTCTTTGCCGGAGGTGGAACTGCCCCGCCCTTGCCCCCTCCTGGCTAAGTAATCTGCTCAGGTTTGCTCTCCGGAGCTTTTGTTCCCTGCCAGCTTTCCTTACAGCTTTGGAGGCGGAGAGTGAAAATGGCGGCCTCCCAATCTCTGTCCCGGAGGAGCCGAGAACTCGGGGCCCCGCTCCTCAGTGAGCCCCCAGAGAAAAGCCGTCAGTCACTCCCGTCTCCCCGGTCTCTGGCCGCACTCCGTGCTCACCCGGCCTGTGACCGCGCGTTTCTATCTCTGGCACCCGACCCTCTGTGGAGTCTCCAAACCCAGCAGATCCCTGCGGTGCACTCCCGCGCGGCTCCTCCCGGGGGAGGAAGGTGAGTCTCCCCGGATCTGCCGCTTGTTGGGTCCCTGCTGGAGGAGCAGGGGCCCGACTGTGCCGCGGATCACGGTTTATGGCTGAGAGCCCGCGCCTGGGCTCCGCCTCTGCAGCCGGCTTCCCTGCTCCAGTACCTGGGAGCTCTGCCACACTCAGGCACCCCCGGTCTTTCTGTGACCCCGAGGGTCCTGAGACCACACTGTCCCACAAAGTTTCCACCCCCCACTTAGCCACCAGAGTGAGGTCCCTCAGCGGAGCCGACTTCTAAAAGTTCCGATTTTGTGCTCCGCGGCTCTATCACTTGCCAGTAGCGGCCGACGGAGGCCCCTCCCCCGCCGGCTATCCTCCTAAATATCGCCTCGGATTCACTTCTCCGCACGTCCTACCTTCCAGAAAGTGGTCGTTTTTCTGTTCAGAGAGTTGCTGCTCTTCTTTTCTTCGATCTCCTGTTGAGTTTGTAGGTGTTCAGAATGGTCTGATCCCTATCCACCTGAATTCCTGAGAGGAGACGAAATCCAGGTCTCCTACTCCTCTGCCATCTTGCTCTGCCCCAGAAATCCCATTTTATTTCATTAAAATTATCATGAGTCTTTCTTTATTCAGTTACAGTCAATCATAAAATGAAAGCCATTTGAATCTTTAAAGGACTATCAGGAAACAAATATTTCTCCAACTACCATTGGAGATAGATTCTACATGCTTAATTGTTGGAACTTTTCTTTAAAAGAAAACTTAAAGTCTAAATCAATCAAGATTATCTATTTGCCTCCTTAATGATCTCTAAGAGCACAGATGAAGTGGACTGATTCAAAGGGGAATGCCCATTTGTCTTTTAAAGTCTGGTTTTCAACAATTTCATATTGAATACTGCTTCATTTCAAGAGCAAATTTCTAAAATGGCCGGCTTGACACTGAGAACACCATTGGAGCTGAGGGCAAAGACTGTACAGTATAGAATTTTCTTTTTCCTGACTTTTCTGCCAATCTGAGTTCAGACATTTTATCCCTCTGATTTTTACCCTTAAACTTCTCCATCTCATTAGTGAGTTCTTTTCTAATTTTAATGATTAGGCCTTTTTCATAAAACTGAAAGTGTTTACCAAAAGGGATCTTGAATTCCAAATGAGAATGTCTCAGACCTAAGGAGAGAGAGGTCAAATTCTGTAATCAGATCAGATCATCCAATCTATTGCAGTGTTCCTTTGATTTTTTTCCATACTGTTATCCTGTCTCTTAACAGCATTTCTGTCTGTTCAAATTTCTCCAGAGTCATTGTCACAAATCTGATTTAAAAAGACAGGATGAGATTTCAGCCTCTTAACTGCTGCTATTTATTACTTATTCAACTTTTTCAAGTTTTTTTTTTTTTTTTCTTTCTCTTCTCTGGTATTCATGAGGTTCTTATTTGCTAAATCAGGTTCCCTTTTCATATCTTAGAATTTAAGGAAATGTTAGCATATAAGAGGGAAATTCCCAGCTCATGTGTTCCTGTCTGATTAGATTCCTTTCCCTTTGATCATGAACAACTTGTCCTTTGCCTGCCTTTATATGCCTCCACTCCTGACAGGGATTTATGTTGGTTTGAAACCTTGGGAGTCACCTGGATGAAATTCAAAATTGGTTCCCATACACAGAGGGCAAGGAGAGATTGAAGAAAGAGGCAGACCACTCCAGATTGTTGGGTAGAAGTTTTAATAAGAATGGAGTTTACATGCTAGGCTTGTCCTGGGCAGCTGCAAAACAAACAGATTTCCGCACCTGCCAACCAGAATCTTAAGAGTTTATATAAAGGCCTTACCGGGGTTCAGTTTTGTACTCAGTCCAGATTGTCTCTACCACATGTTACTCTCTCAAAGTTGCATCCTTATAGTGTCTTCTAGTGTGGGAACATGGGTGGGATGTATATTCCAAGGCCAGGGTAGGGGGACCTCTGGTTGCCTGGGTTCTGCTCACAGGTTAAATGGCATCATGTCCCCTTGATGGCCTCCACCACCCAAGTGTTACAGAACAGAATCTTTGGGGCCCAACTTCTAGATTGCCCAGTAGCAAGTTGTCCTGTGTGGCAGTGAGCAAGTGCTCAGTATCTCTCCATCTGTTTTCTTATCACTAATTTGTGGTTAATAATAATTCCTAATAGTAATGCTGTGAAAAATGAACCAAGATGTTCCAATTAAAACACTTAGTGTAACGCACAGCACCTAGGAAATGCAATCGGCTTTAATAAATCTAGTGTAAGGGAATGGTGGTGTTAGTCTGGGAGGGCCTAGAATGCACTGTGTGCTCTATACGTAATAAATTGGAGTTAATGCATCACATCTGAACTAGAGCAAGCTGGAGAATGAGCAAGCCACACCCTACCCAAAGCCTCTGTGTAAGAAGTTTATGCCACATGGGTTGGAGGTAACAGATAGTGAAATTAAGACTTGTAAAAGCTGAGGACAAAATTTACCAACTTCAAACTGTTTTGTTGTGGCTGTGATGGGTTATAATGTTATGTGTGATGCTGATAATGGATTAAATATGTTATAGGAATAAATTGTATTGACTGTTTTAGGTCTTAGGTCCTGTTACAGAAGTATACAATAACTTCTAATAAAATTATTAAAAGGTATACAAAGTATTTCTGCCTTTAATCTGTGAGGAAGATAACATTGTGATATACAGAAAGATAGACAAGAGCTGGAATGTTGGGGGCATTTTGTACTCCGTTTAGAGTTATCTACTTGGAAAGGTGAACCACGAAGGGATTGAAATAGAACTGTGGCTCAAACAAATTTGCAGTCAGGGTCAACTTCAGATTGGTCATAAATGATAGCAGAGGCAGAGAGGCAAAGAGATGGAAGAAGTTAGCAGTCACCATAAAAGGGAGGTGGAAATGTAGACTTCAGTAATTACAATGGGAGTATGAAGAAGCTAAAAAACTAATGTGGTTCGAAAACAGAAGTTTCTTATTTATATATATATATATATATATATATAAGAAAAAGAGGCCTTCTGTCCGGGTTATCTAAACATGATAGTCAGTCATTGTGAGTTAGAATATGTGTAAATGTGTGCTTACACATCCCATAGGTTACAGGGAAATGATAGTCTGAAAAGATTAAATCTCTATCTAGGGCACCTATTTATGATGTTGATCTGTAATATCCTGAAAATTACCCTTGGAGGAAATACATCAATTTATTCAAGCAGTGATATAAAGTATCTAGTATATGAATGATCTTGCAACTCACTGGGCATGTGCTTTACTGGACCCAGTTGTTGATTGTGGGAACATGGGCCTCTCCAGAATTTTGGTTCTCTCACTGGTAAACCAACTGAACAGAACAAGTGACGTTAACCAAACTAACTTACTGCGCAAATAACATGTTGGCATAATGCATTTAAAATTATTTGTTACAATAGTATCAACGTGTTATGAATAATGAATGCATTCTGAATGCAGTGATTTTTCACTAAAGTTTACAGCTTCTTGAAGGTCAGTTTTACATTCCAAAATTGGTGCATTTGATTCAATTTAGTAAACATGCATTGATCTCTTTCTATGTGCCAATCACTGCACTAATGCCAGGACCATGAAGGGGTCACAGAAGGAAATAGACTCAGCCAGTTATAGCCAGGATGTAAACTAATCCATTAAATTGAAACAGATTGGGGAGATATATGGTATACCTCTCTTTACAGGAGAAAAGATGCTAAGTATCAACTCTAGAGATAATCTCACAATCTAATTATTAATTAGGATTAATAATCGTATTAATTACACTTTAAAACTTCAGAGAAAGGGATTGGAAATATTCACATTTGATTAAAATACAAATATGTGTTAACTGATATGGTAAATGGATGTGAACATAATTTGAAATTTAAGCTTGCTTTGGCTTGTACTTTGTGAGTGAGTAGCCCCTTGTAGCCACGTTCAGAGTCTATCCTATTTTGCTTGTATGGTTTGTAAATGAGAATTTATCCTTCCCTACCTCCAGAATGAAGAATAGGTATGATAAGTAGGTTTTAGAAGTGCAATAATTGAAATAATCCACAGCTTTACAGTGAGTTCTGAAGTCTTCATGGATCCTGGTTAGCTTTCTTTTGTTGTTGTTGTTTAATTCGAAAGGGATCTAGCAGTCCACAGAACTATTATAGGTGAATGGGTACAGAATTCACATCAATGGTACTCTCATCTGTCAAGATGATCAAATTCTTTCAGTTTACCTATCACTTCTCAATGTTAAAAGGAGGGGGGAAAGGGTATTTGTGTTTAAAAAATGGCATTCACGCTGTCACAGTACCAAAACAAACAAACAAAAAATCCACAAAACTCTCTTAGTCCTTTGCAAGCAAACAGTAAAATTGCAGAAGTGTGGAGTGGAGCAGCATGCCCTAGTCACAGTTCAGTAGCAATTACTGAGGATGATTGTGTGTGCTCTCTCCAGGAGATGTCACTAAAGAGGCTGGCAAAGACATGCGTCACCTATTTGTTGCAAAAAATACAACCGGGGTGGTGGTGGTAACAGGGAGATGTAAAGCTTCCCTATACTGAAAATACATTTGTCCATTTTAACTGTGTTCTTCTCTGAGTAAAGCGGGGAAAAAAAGCAATGTATAGCTTGCTTTATAAAAACTTTTATTTTTTGTACCTGTTCATTAAGGAAGGCCACTTTTAACTAGATTTACAGAAGTATTGCTGATAAAAATACCTGAAAACGGAAGTCCTTGGTGGTTGTGTACTGCAATAAAAGCATTTTCTTTTTTTCCAAAGGGAAGTCATGTATCCTTTATTAGAAGCTCAGGGCAAGAGTTTGTTCATAAGGTTTTCCATATATGCTTTTTATGCATTTCTTCCTTAAATATGAAAGAACAGAAATATATTTACTTGGCAAAGCTGAAAATTTATCTAGCTATTCAACTCTCGAGAGATCAAAATCTTTACAACATGTATGACTCGAATCTAGAAAAGAGATTGCAGATTTTATCCGTTAGATTTCTCTCATCATTTCGCAAATATTTTAGTGTAGATATTGTCATAGGAGAAGGATGTGTTACTGATTGCAATATAAATGTTAGAATCAAACACTTTAGGCTTTCAATTATCACAGGACTAATTTTACTTGATTTAGTTAATCTGCTTAAAAATTTAGGAATAGTACCAGTGCCTTTTTTTTTTCATTTTGTGTTACTCAAAAATGTTGTGAATTGATTGACACTTAATTTATATATATCTAAAGGTAATTGAATTCTATAAACCAAAAAATTATTTAATGTCATGCATTACCTGTGCCTACATAAATAACAATGTTATTTGTTTTTCAGTATTCAACATCAGTACCTATCACACTGCTTAATGCAAGGAGGTAATCAATACATATTTGTTTATCAAATTAATTAATGAAGGTATATAGTTACATTCATAGAAATCTAATACATCCCCACTCACCCTTGTCTCGATTTTCATATGGGCCAAACAAAAAATGAGTAGCAAGGAAAATAATTTTTAATTATTTGAAAAGGCAGAGATATTCTCTAGAGGAATATGTCACCTCATCTGAATGCCACCCATTATTATTTGTATCAGTTCCTCTTTTTTTTTTTTTTTTTTTTTTTTTTTTTTTTATTTATTTATTTGAGAGAGAGAGAATGAGAGACAGAGAGCATGAGAGGGAGGAGGGTCAGAGGGAGAAGCAGACTCCCTGCCGAGCAGGGAGCCCGATGCGGGACTCGATCCCGGGACTCCAGGATCATGACCTGAGCCGAAGGCAGTCGCTTAACCAACTGAGCCACCCAGGCGCCCTGTATCAGTTCCTCTTTAACATTGAGGAAACTAGGCTGAAAGTTACTAATAGGGGAATTTTTCTTTTTAAACATAAAAAAACCTTGAAAAACTTACAGGGAAATGTTTTGTTTTTGCTGTTTTTTCATCAAGGCAATTATTTTATTCATGATAAATCGTTTGACATTCAGCAAACCCTTTATATATCAATGACATAATACTGTCATTCGTAAGTATTATATACAGTATTCCATAGTGAATGAGAGTAACTTTTTTCATGAGTCATTTACCTATAGATCTATTACATTTCCAAATGTTACTAAATTAGTATATATTGATTGCCCATATTTTTGATGATATAAATAAGATTTAGATAGCAAACAGTGTTTTTACAGTGAAGTTTATCATAGGTGTGGTTAGTTTAGGTAATTATGATTACATGTGTTAGAGTGCTCTAAATACAGGGAACAGAGAGAGAGAGATTTAAATAGGGTGGAGGGGCACCTGGATGTCTCAGTCAGTTAAGCATCTGCCTTCAGGCTCCGGTCATGATCTCAGGGTCCTGAGATGGAACCCCCTGTAGGTCAGGCTCCCTGCTCAGTGGGGAGCCTGCTTGCCCCTCTCCCTCTGCTGCTGTTCCCCCTGCTTGTGCTCTCTCTCTGTCAAATAAATAAGTAAAATCTTTAAAAAAATTAAGTAGGTGGGCAAGTGGCATGTGAATCACTCAGTGAGCTTATGCTAGTGAGTGGGCATGAAAAGGAAGACAGAAAACTGCTTTTTGTTGATTAAATTCAACTCCTGCAAGACTTGTAATTGTTTGAGAATCTCACTATGTGATGTGTAATTTGTGTTCAAATGTGCGGTACAGATTTTCATTAATCACTTGGTTACTAATTTTTATTTCTAATCATCTTGAGAAACCTCAGTCTGTTTCAATGCCAGAAGAAAAGCTGACTGTTGAACCTAATTAGTAGGGTTCTTTATGGTTGACTTATGTGACTTTTAGAAAAATTTTACTTATGCTAATTCACTTTGCATACCGAATTTAGAGCTTAATTTCCACCCTTACCATTGCATTTATAATTTCTAAGCTATCTTCTAAGGCACAGGCATATGTCTAATAAGAAAATATCTTATTTTTTTGAAAAGCCAAAGTATTCATATTATATTCTTTATATCCTTGAAGAAAACGTGACGTGATTATTTTGTAAATCACAAAGAGAATTATTGTTAGCAGCATCTTGATTATCAATTACTAAATTGCCATAGTGGTCCCCAAAGTTCTTTTCACCACTCTGACAAAGTTGAGAAATATTTCACAGTGCCCTCCATGGAACTGATTTTCAAATGGAAATCGAGCACTCTGAAACAAACATTAGAAAAATGAAGGGTTGGCGATTTGGGGTTTGGGGGAGTATTTGCAAGTGATTCTTTCATACTCTCTTGGGAGTTCTCTTAAGAATCATTGCCAGGAAGAACTAGAGGGTATTCTGCTAAGTGAAGTAAGTCAATACCATATGATTTCACTCATACGTGGAATTTAAGAAACACAACAGGTGAACACAGGGGAAGAAGGGAAGGAAAAATAAGAATAAAACAGAGGGAGGCAAACTCAGAAGAGACTCGGTGACAAACTGAGGGTTGCTGGAGGGGAGGTGGCTGGGGGGAGAGTTGGGGTAACTGGCGATGGGCATTAAGGAAGGTACTTGATGTAATGAGCGCTGTTATATGCACCTGATGAATCACTAAACTCTACACCTGAAACTAATAACACATTATATGTTAACACAATTGAACTTAAAGAACTGGAAACAAAACAAAAGCATCCTTGCTGTGACAAGATGGGTGGGTGTGCTTCATAATTACAGTTCACACACAAACACACTCAGGGAAGAAGGGCAAAGAGGAAAGGGAAACAATACGTTTAGGAGCACAACACACAAATCAAATATTGCTTACTTTACAGCTTTGTCTAGTGGTAACTCACTTGTATCATCTATCTCCTCTTTCTCAGATACTTCATGAAAATGTCTGAAATGAAAAGATTTATGATTGGTGCTTAATTGGAGGCCAGAGGCCTAAGGAAGTAAGATTGGCTATGTGGTCCTGGCTGCTTTAGCTCTCTGTCCCAGTCACTGAACCACCCAGCCATTCACATTCCATGTGAATATCTTCGCATACAATTGTAATAAAATACGTGAAACATTTCTTACTGCTAGGGAAATTATTAATGGCACACAAATTAAAAACTTTCCAGGCTTCAATGTAGATGATAAATCCATGGGTATCAAACAATAAATATAAAATAGGAGACTTCATGCTTATGATAATGGTGGCATTTAGCTTTGTCTCTTTAGCATTCAAATTCTTAGAAATATTTGATGTCACTTCGAACTTGAATTTATTAAGATTGCTTTCTTTTGTATTTACCACAATAAAAGTTGCCAGAATATTAAAATCAGCAAATCCACCAATTCTAAACTAACTCCAAGAGATAACGTCCAACATGGCCTTAGCATTTCCCTTAGCTTGACAACACCTTGGACAGCTTTCTTGCTGCAATTGGCCCCTGACCTTCCTCTCCTAGCAACTCATACATAATCCAAACGCCCTAACCACAGAGATCCCTCCCCTTTCATTTTTTAGACTATTTACTTTAGAAAACTTGTAAATACTTTCTCTGTCCTTTTAAAGTGTACGTAAACCCTTTCAAAAAAACCTCTTGCCAGTTTTATAACCCAGGAATATCTTTTTCAAGGACCTGGGAGCCATCACTTTGAAATGTAATTATCAGGCAAGAGAGCGTCCCAATCTGTCAGTTTCTCTGGGAAGGTAGGATCCTAAATTGTACCACTTCCTTGCTCCAGTGGTGAAACTAAGGTCATGAGACATTTGGATAAGGCCAGTTAGCAAATAAAGGTAGCCTACAAGCCGCCCTGCCCCAGCTCCTAAAAACTCTCCTGCCCTTCCTTCCAGTGGAGTGGAGTTGAGACCACACTCTGGTCTATCTCTAAGTGCAATAGCCTTGAATAAAGTCTTTCTTACCAGTTTAACATTTCCAGCACAATCTTTGCTTTGATAGTTAACATTATGAAGGATTACAGAATTTATTAAAGGTATATTAAAGACCCAAAAGAAATGTCAGCCTTGGTGTCCTCTGAATTCTACTACAAATAATCATTTATTTGAAATCCCTCAATGTTATAATCATTCATGTATTTTTATGTATTTGGTATTAATAAGTTACATTCAGTGATGATTTGAAAATAAATCTTCACTGTATCTTCAAGTGTTAATTTCTTTGAATACAAGTATCTACAATAACTGATAATAGGAACTTAGATTTAATGAATAATTTGTTATGCAGTGGAAATTGTACCTGATGGTTTTCACACATTGCCATATGGAGTCGTTATACAACCCTGTAAAGGAGATACTATTATCTTTCCAATAGAAAACTGAGACGGGCACCTGGGTGGCTCAGTTGGTTAAGTGACTGCCTTCGGCTCAGGTCATGATCCTGGAGTCCCAGGATCGAGTCCCACATCGGGCTCCCTGCTCGGCAGGGAGTCTGCTTCTCCTCTGACCCTCGCCCCTCTCATGCTCTCTCTCTCATTCTCTCTCTCAAATAAATAAATAAAATCTTTAAAAAAAAAAAAAAGAAAACTGAGGCTTAGACCACTTGAGAAACTTGACAGAAGTTAAACACGTTGTAAACTATGAGCCTGCCTAAACTCAAAGCCTGAGATTTTCTATTATTTTGTTTATTATTTGTAGGGAAAGTTATGATTTTTTATAACCATTTTTGGTCATTTTTATAAGAATTATTTGGAACACATTCATTCAGAAAATGCCAACTATACATTAATGATATACACATTTGCTTATTCTTGAAATAATGTTTTCCGTGTATATTCATTCTGCAGATACTTGAAACTTACACATCTGAGCCTCAAAGTTGCTTTATTTCTATTTCTAGTCACCCTAGTTAGGAAATATTTTTCAGATTTGGAAAATTCCATTTTCTGTTTATGCTACTATATAGCACACATACTGTCTCATATGCTAATAGTATGTGATCTTTGATGCATATGAAGTGTTTTGTCCCTACATTAAATGGATCCAAATTGCGGCTGATGCTTTTGCTGTGCAGACTTATAGCATATTTCGTTTTTTTTTTTTTTTTTTTTTTTTTTATTTGACAGAGAGAGATAGCGACAGCAGGAACACAAGCAGGGGGAGTGGGAGAGGGAGAAGCAGGCTTCCTGCGGAGCAGGGAGCCCGATGTGGGACTCGATCCTGGGACTCCGGGATCATGACCTGAGCCAAAGGCAGACGCTTAACGACTGAGCCACCCAGGCGCCCTAGCATATTTCGTTTTTCTTCTTTTTAGGTTTTATAAGCACCATCAAATATACATTTTCCAGCTTTGAGTCTGCATTCACAATAACTGAGGTAAGGTTGAAAAAGCCAAATAGCCATTTTTGTGCAAAGGGGTCACCCTAATTAAACAGGATATTAAGAAAATGCCTCTTGTTTAAAATCATCTGTGTTGGGGCGCCTGGGTGGCTCAGTCATTAAGTGTCTGCCTTCGGCTCAGGTCATGGTCCCAGAGTCCTGGGATCGAGCCCCGCATGGGGCTCCCCACTCATCAGGAAGCCTACTTCTCCCTTTCCACTCCCCTGCTTGTGTTCCCTCTCTCGCTCTCTGTCAAATAAATAAATAAAATCTTTAAACATAAATAAATAAAATCATCTGTGTATTTTTTTGGCAAGTTTGTATATACACATGTGTATATATAAACTTAGCTATTTTCCTCACTCTGAGAGTTTTTTAATTTTACTTTAGAGCTTTTAATGTTATTATAGATACTGTATGGATTTTGGAGTCAAATGGAATTGGGTCTCAATCCTCTCTCTAATACATAGTTTCAAGTGTTACAAAGTTTCACGGATACCAAAGAATTTTCTTCTATGTAATGGGAAAAAAATAAACTTTCTATACAATGAGATAATTTAAGATTAATTTACAATACAATACTATTCTCTATTTGTTTTCATCTTGAAATCCTTTCTTTTGTATTAGTGCACTCTGAATTTGTATGATAATCAAATATATCTTGTATAATCAGGCTTATTTCAATTCCAATTAATGGAAATCCATTTCTAAGAAGCCAAAACAACAGAAGTAAATTATATTTCTTAATTAAGAAACAAAACAAAACATGATGTCAGTCTTAGAAATGGCTAGCCCAAGGTTTTTAATGAAATCAGGGACTTTATCCTCTCATTTCTGTTGTTCTTTCATGATTTCCTGATCTCAGGTCAACTAGATTCAGGACTGGCTCTTTCTCCAGGTTTGTATTCTTATGGTTCTATGATCAAAAAGGATCTGTAGTTCTTGATCAAAAAGGATCTGTAATTCTAGATCAAAGAGGAAAAGGAGCTACTTTATTAGCAAAACAATTTGAAAATTCCTAGGGAAGGACACAAACATACTTGGATTATGTCACACACCTGCACCTTGGACCATAATCAGTGTTGAGGAGGTGGCACATAGAATATTATGAATATGAGTATTACGAATAGATGGCTCGTGTGTGGTCAGTCAAAAACAACATCCCCAGGTTTTCATGCTTTTGTAGCAAATAATTGTCAAGGGCATGTGTCAAACAACTGAATATGAAATTTCCTTTGAAAAATTATGTAGTGCTTAATTTCCATGTTCTTTGTCAAGAATTAACATTTTGTATACAGCATTGTTAATTGCAAATAAAATAACATCACCACTGAGTAATGTAAATGCCATAGGCTAGCTTCATTAGATTAATGAGCCAGTGACTCCAACCTTGATGTGTCTTCTAATTATGCACAATGCACTGTTTCTTTCAAAAGAAGACATCTAATTAATTAGATACAAATGTCATCTATAGGTCATTGACAGCTAAGATGATCACTGATGATTCAGTTTATTCCTAGGTAACTTAACACTCTTCTGGGATTTCCAGGAAATGTCATCTTTGAATCAAAAAGTTCTCCTGTAGTGAAGGATTATAGAAAAACAAATCTTCAAATCCTTAACTTTTTCACACAGAGTAACTTGTTATCTAATCTGAGAGATAAATGCAGTCTTTTCCAGATACACATATATGAAGATTTCCTTTTATTTATTTTTATTTTTTTAAAGATTTTATTTATTTAATTGACAGAGAGAGAGAGAGACAGCGTGAGAGGGAACACAAGCAGGGGGAGTGGGAGAGGGAGAAGCAGGCCTCTGGCCGAGCAGGGAGCCCAATGCGGGGCTCGATCCCAGGACCCCGGGACCTGAGCTGAAGGCAGTTGTTTAACCAACTGAGCCACCCAGGTGCCCCTGAAGATTTCCTTTTAGTCATGCCAACTAATTAGATGTTTGAAAGAGGCATGTTCTTGAAAAATAAGAAACAATTCATTCATATTTTTCATTGTCAATATTTAAAATGTCATTCTTCTTTAGGAGAAGAAATATCAAATATTGGATAAAAATACATTTTTCCCACCATTTGGCCATTAAAAACAATCCTTTCCAAAATTTTTATGGTCATATATAAGCATATCGATGCTCTGAGAATATCTGTTAAAAATGTTCTTTTTAAAAGTAATAAAACAATAGTACTCTGTTGAATGATTGAAAACAGTAGAAATACTGTTACAAACTAATCATAAAGTGTCTATAAACCCTATGTTATTAAAAGTGTCATGAAAAGATTAAAATTCAGAATAGAACAAAAATATTTTATTTTTGCTCCAATCTTCATGCCAATTGTCTGAATAGCATGATGCCAAATAATGAATATGATTATTAATATCATAGAATATTTTTACATCTAGAGTTCTCACACAAAATATTATCAAAATGTTTTACATACTTATTATGGTACTTATAAACTTTAGCAAGTAAGCTACTCTTTATAAAATTAGTTATTCCACTAATGACATTGCGCCAAACACCCTTATTTATAAAGGTAAAAACTTTAGAATTGTCATTATATTTTATTTTTACTGGAAAGGATAATTTTATTTTTTCTCAGTGTTGTAATATTGTAAAAGAACAAAATCCTCTCATGTTATTCGTGGACTTAAATTTTAAAACTCAGAAGAGGTGATACAATGCACATGTGTACTTCATGTTGATTTTTTAATCCTCTCTTAATAAAAATATGATGGAATTATTCCACTTCCCTAAGATATGATTTAACTAAAATTTGTTTTTCTGATCATTTTTTTATTCAAAAGTCCAGGCTCATTTTTATGTGTATTTATAACACATGAACTTGAACAAAGCACTCCTATAAGAAAATATGGCTGTATGTTAGCTAAGTAGTTTCTTTGGGGCCTTCTGGATTTTAGATAGCCTTATCTTGGACTTATTATTTCCATGGATTTTTAAATCAACCTTCTTTCTGCCTATATAAAATAAGGTCATATACTCTCAAGTGTAACATGAGAGAGATACGAGAATGATTTTTAAAAGATACTTTGACAGAAGTTACAATCTAAAGGGATCACTAGGCATAAATACAAGTAATTAAAATACTGAGAAGCTTTCTAAAGTACTAGGAATATTGCTAGGTCCTGGAATCAAGGAAGATATGATAAAGGGAATAAAGTGACATTTATTTTGGGCCTTGATGAGAGGTTATTACCAGATGTGATAGCATGTGGAGCATAATCTAGGTAGAGATTGGACCTTAAATAAAAACAAAATGCAAATAAAGAAGTGACATTTCTAGCAAATGGAAGCAGCACAGAATTTCATTGGTGTCTAGAATGTGTAAATAGGGGGCATATAAGCATAAATTCTTTAAAAATATGTTAGATTTCAGGGCGCCTGGGTGGCTCAGTTGGTTAAGCGACTGCCTTCGGCTCAGGTCATGATCCTGGAGTCCTGGGATCGAGTCCCGCATGGGGCTCCCTGCTCGGGGGGGGGGGGTCTGCTTCTCCCTCTGACCCTCCCCCCTCTCATGTGCTTTCTCTCTCTCATTCTCTCTCTCTCTCAAATAAATAAATAAAATCTTTAAAAATAAAAATTAAAAAAAAATAAAAATATGTTAGATTTCAGTTATTATGCTCTATAAATTCCTGTTTGGTTTATTTTAGTCAGAGTTTTCACTGAGTAAATGACTCATTTGGAGAACCTTTGGAGATTAATCTCACAGTATGGTGTAGGATAAATTAGAAGAAAACACACGTAGTAATTTGCAGCTTTTTAAATCTATACCCCTCCCCCATTTAAATTCATTATATAACCTCATGGCTTCCTTTCTATTACACCAGTAACATGGACTTTATTTGAAATTTAAAATTAGTTGCTATAACAAAAAGAAAACCAAAACAAAGGTTAATGGGCAAAATTACATGTATATAAAAGCTAAATTTTAATAATTATAGAGCATAATGCTTTGGAATAATGCAAAGATATCCTTAAAATACTACTTCAATTTACATGACTTACTGATTTTAATTTAACTACAGTGTCAAATTTTAATTTAACAAACATGAATATCTATACATGCTGCTAAGTTTTACCTCAGGAAAGAGATCATAGGCCAGATGCTGCTCAAATGAGGAGCATGTTCAGCAAAATTATTAAATGGCATACTGTTTACATTAATGGTCCACAATTTTTAAATTATACATTTTGCTTTCATGAAAGAATTAATAATTTTGAAGCACCACAGATAAAGTTCTGCCTCGAATTTCATACCAAAAACTGTTCAACATAGATTATTTCCATTTAATTATTGAGCACATGGAGTATTCCTCAGCTGATGGTATGGATAGGAATCTAGAGAACAGAAGTGTCAGAATCCTTGCTTTGTCAGAGATTGCAAACAGAGCAAATGTATTTTGAATAAGAATAAAAAAGAAAGACTAATATCATGGAAGAGGAAAAATAGAAATCACTGGAGATATGTCTTCCATTACAGATGATCACATCGCCCATCTCAGTCTTTCTCCATTTATGTAGCATGGCAGGCTACTTAAAATCATGTGTAAAATGTTTTATCATATGTACATTCTTCCTTTCAATAGACATACACAACATGTTTCCTTTTTCAGTTTCTTATCAACTGACTCTCATATAAATTTTAGCTGGCCAGAGTGAAACAGCACTCAACTTCTTCCTTAATAGCTACTGTGTGTGTGTGTGTGTGTGTGTATAGTAAACACACACATTTTAAATCTAGTTTGTTTTGTGCAGTCCATGTGGAGTGAAAGATTCATCTGTCTTCTGCATAAAAATCAAGCAGTGAGTAGTCATTGTGACAATACGTAAAGGATGAGCTATTTGCTCATCCTTTCAGCCATGGCAAAGAGAGGGATTAAAAAGAGAAGAGGAAAGATACACATTTTTCCATTATGTTTTTATACAGCCCCAAATAAGCTTGTTACACCTAGAGGTTTAAAAAAAAGTATTTTTCGGGACGCCTGGGTAGCTCAGTCGGTTGGGCGTCTGCCTTCGGCTCAGGTCATGATCCTGGGGTCCTGGGATCGAGTCCCGCATCGGGCTCCCTGCTCCGCGGGGAGCCTGCTTCTCCCTCTGCCTCTGTCTCTCTCTCTGTCTCTCATGAATAAATAAATAAAATCTTTAAAAAAAAAGTATTTTTCCCAATATGCCTTATATTAAAATGTATGACTACCTTGGCAACCTTCTACATATTTATATTCTACTTCCATTGGGTTATGACTTTCTCAAAATACAAGTAAACAATAAAGCATTGGAACACATTGGATAAAGCCAGTGAACAGAAGTAATTTTCTACATTTGTATCACATTAGGAACATCTTAACAGTTTATTTCTGGATTTTGCTGTAAAATAAAACGTATACATTCCAATTGGAAGGGTGCTATAAAACCAATGTGTAAAATATACAGATAAGGCAATATGATAATTGAAAAATGCATTTATATATTTTTTTAAAGATTTTTTATTTATTTATCTGAGAGAGAGAATGGGAGACAGAGAGCATGAGAGGAGGAGGATCAGAAGGAGAAGCAGACTCCCTGCCGAGCAGGGAGCCCGATGCGGGACTCGATCCAGGGACTCCAGGATCATGACCTGAGCCGAAGGCAGTTGCTTAACCAACTGAGCCACCCAGGTGCCCCGAAAAATGCATTTATATTTGAAAATATGTTTCATAAATGCTAAACAAGCAACATGTCTGGGCCCCTCATATGACGTATATCTCTACACAAACACACACACCATCTCCATGGGAGACCAAAATAGGTTTCATCAAAAATTTAGTTTTTTGTGTATGAAAAAAGAATTGTATATACATACATAGAATGTAACATATTTTCATTGTTTTGGCTCTAGTCTTTGGAGCCATGGAGGAAAATGGGTAAGGAAAAACAGTAACCTCTATAATAAATAAGTATGGATTAAATTCTAAACGTTTTTATTTACTAGATTCTGATTTGCTCCTTAGTAGAGATCCTCAAGAATAATTGTAGAAGTCTGGTTCTAAAGTACATTTACTTGTGGGAGAGGGGCACCTGGGTGGCTCAGTTGGTTAAGCATCAGACTCTTGATTTTGGCTCAGGTCATGATCTCAGGGTCCTGGGATCAGGCACCATGCTCAAAGGGGAGTCCGCTTGGGATTCTCCCTCTCCCTCTCCTTCTACTTCTTTCCCATTCTCAAATAAATAAATAAATGTGCATCCCTTGTTTATATTAACGTTTCAATAAAAAATGTATTATCAGATTTATGGCTACATAGGAGGTATAGTGTTTTATTGATGAAGATTTAGAATAATGGGTAGAGACGAAGGACTTATGTATTTGTTTATTATGTAATCAGTTCAATAAAGATTCTTTGAATGGAAAAAAAAAGTATATTTACTTGGGTTCAGTTTGAACTTTGTCACACCCCTTAGATGACTCAGACAAGGCATATAACTTCTTTTTATTTGGAGTGGGTATTCTAAGGAGCAAATGAGATATGAAATAAGACTATGTAAGGTACAGTATAGTTTTATTTTGTTTTTTAAATTTGTGAGATCCACTTTTACTGTTTTTTTTAATCTCTATATCTAAATTGAGTCCATTGTGTAATTTTTGATAGTATGTGCAAGCTTTTATCAGTAAAACAAAAATAAATTGGGGGGGGGCTTTAATTGTATTTGTGTAGAAGATACCACAGTGTAAATCTACAAAAATTTTTTTGTTTTTCATTTCTTGATTTCTTTATCTGTTCCATTTCCCTACCCTCTTAAAAACCACTAATTATTTTTAAAAATCAGATTCTTTGTATTTCCTTAATATTTTAGTCCTGATCCTTTAAGACTGTGATCATTGTTGAGCAAAATAAGAATTTAAATTCTGTAACCCTAAATGCTATCATGATCTTGAAATTCTGTGTGAACCTTGGTTTTTAATGTTTTTAACTACCATATTTATCTTTTTGTTGTTATAATCCCTTAATTGTTTTTCACATTTGTATCTGTTTAGTTATGTACTTATTCTTCAAACTTTACTTTTTCACTTTTAGTCTCACCTTGGTGCCCTGATTAATGGTGTGACCCTTGGTAATTTGCTCTCTGCCTCCACGCATCTCTGTTAACTCTGCAGGACATTGTGATACACAATGTTTCTAAAAGAAAAGGCTACGTGTATAAGTCTTTGGTAATGTTTAAAATATATATTTCTGATGATATAAAGTAGAAGTACTTATTGGAGGTATAAATGGGCTTATGTGGATCTCTGTGACATTTTTCTAAGAATGGAATCATTTGTGAAGTTTATTGATTGAGTTCAAGTGAGATCAGTGAATCAGTTGTAAAAACTGCACTTCATATTTTGTAATCTCGGCAATGAATGCACTGACCAATTTCAAGGTTTAGAAGAAAAGAATCAGAAAGGATGCTGCATTTGTTTAGAAATGTGCAGAATGTGTTAGATAAACCAATCAATACCTAATTACTAGTCTGCAGCCTTCTCTATTTTAATGCTCAGGCTTTCACAGAGATAAACCACCTGCTGTGTGACCTGATGTATTTGTTTTGACAGCACTTTTAAAGGGACTGCTCAAAACCTGGCAATAACTTCCAAAAGAAATAATTTTCCAAGAGACTTATTTCCCCGTACATATCCAACTAAATATATAAAGCCAAAGAAATTCGTGAACAAATAAATGTACAAACCCCAGAATCTCCAATTCTATATAATGTCAGTGAAATAAAATAAAAAAAAAAAAACAACATAACATTTCTTTCTTACTATAATTAATGGAGAAAGTCCAATGGTATTATTTATTATGTTAAATTCTATCTGTGACTATATGTAGGTTGGTTAATGGGTGAAAGCTAATTCTATTACATTTGCTCAAACCTCAATGTAATCAGTCCACAAAGGCAATGAAGGCTCTCAGTGATTTCACTGAAATATAGTTTACAAAAAATTCGAAGATTTTATTTTCTGTTATTCATGAATTGTTGTCATCTATTACAAGCAAGACCCGGTGCTTAGCTCTGAGTAGAATTTGTTTATTCATAGTCTGTGGCCTTTATAAGTCCTATTTATCTAATAAAAACATAAATGTATACCCAGAGTATTTGATTACAAGATAGCATTGTCCTTTTCCTTGAAATTCCAAAAGAGGAAGAAGTCTTCAGAGGGGGAGGGAAGAAAAATGCATCATAGGAACATTTTCTCCTCTTAGGGTAGCTTGAAAACATTTTTTTTTGTATTGAATTAATGTAATTAAGATGCTTACATGCAAAAATTGTACATTAGAATATACTCCATTTAGATCTTATATTAAAATCTCAAACTATAATTTGAAAAGTTACCTTAAAAATTCAGATGCATTGGGGCACCTGGATGGCTCAGTTGGTTAAGCGACTGCCTTCGGCTCAGGTCATGATCCTGGAGTCCCAGGATCGAGTCCCGCATCGGGCTTCCTGCTCGGCAGGGAGCCTGCTTCTCCCTCTGACCCTCCCCCCTCTCATGTTCTCTCTCTCTCTCTCTCTCTCTCTCTCTGATTCTCTCTCTCAAATAAATAAAATCTTTAAAAAAAATTCAGATGCATTATAAATGGCAGATGCCATAATGATGTTCAGTATTACTGTTCTGTATTATTTTCTTGGTAGTTCATATAATGGTTGTCATTGATTTATTTTTAAAAGGAAACATTATCCACATATTTTATCCTCAAAGTGTCAGTCCTTTCTCCATTTTCATTCATTTTTTTAAACAATTTTATTTATGTGGCCTTTACTTCTGGGAGAAGTTTGTCCTTTCTAGCAGTGATTACGAGTTTTACAGTGTAACCTTTGTCATTGATTATTTCAAATATTAATTGTATTACATTACTTTGGATCTGTACAGATAATTTTTCCCAAATTCACATAACTTTATTTTCAAGTCAGTCAATTGCAGCCTGTTTGATACGTGACACCCTAATCCTAACTCAGAAAGTCCACATAGGCTAACATTATTGAGAGTAAGAATGTAAATACTCCTTAAAATTTCATTCTGTTTAATAGAGCAAACTTTTTTTTTTGAATTGTGACTTTCCTCTGAGTATCCTCTTGTGATGCAGAATTGTTCCACAGAGCATGCTTTTTTATTTCATTTTACTTATTTTTGAGGAAGGAGAGATTTAACCAGACTCAGTATTTAAATATTTGCAGGTAATGAGGAAGCTCCTTCATTTGGTACTCTTAGATTTTATTTCTCAGGGTGTGAACTGGAGTGGAGATTGAATTCTTCAGCTTCCAGTATACTTTTCCGGACCTGCAGACTTTGATCTAATGTCATTCTAGTGGAGCATGGTGAAATGAGATCTGTCCCTTTTCTGCTTTGATTAATTTTGAAATTGATATGTAATGGGTAGGGATTTTATTGAAGCAGAATTTACAAAATGATACCAGCCCCATAACCAGCACACCAGGACGAACTCTTCCTCTACAACTTTTCCCATCACCACCGGTGTCTGCAATCACTTTTCTAAGGCAAAAAGAGGGCTTGCCTATTCTAAGGTATCAGAACCTAGAACTGACCATCTCCTACTTAACTTTTTAAAGCTTCCAGTTGTAGGTATATTTAGAAAAGAGGCTGGTGGCGCCTGGGTGGCTCAGTCAGTTAAGCATCCGCCTTTGACTCAGGTCATGATCCCAGAGTCCTGGAATCAAGCACCACATCAGGCTCACTGCTCAGCAGAGAGTCTGCCTCTCCCTCTGTCCCTCCCCCTGATCATGCTCTCTCTTTCTCTCTCCCCCTCTCTCTCAAATAAAATCTTTTTAAAAAATGAAAAAGAAAAGAGGCTGTGATCTTCTGACCATTATAGCTGATAGTTGAACAGAAATGTGTGTGTGAGTGAGTGAGAGAGAGAGAGAGAATAATTGTACTTTAATACATATGTCTTAGTCCTTCTGGGCTACTTTAACAAAATGCCACAGATTGGAAAGCTTATAAACAATGGAAATGTATTTCTCAGTTCTGAAGACTGGGAAGTGCAAGATCAGGGTGCCAGCATGGTCCAGTGAGGGCCATCTTCCTGGCTTCTAACCACCTCCTTTTCACTGTGTCCTCATTTGGTGGGTGGGACTAGGAGCTCTGTTGAGATGTCTTTTTTAAGAGCACTAATCCTATTCATAAGGGCTCCCCCTTTGTGACCTAATCACCTCCCAAAGGCCCCGTCTTCTAACACCATCATATTAGGCCTTAGGATTCCAACCTATGAATTTTTTGGAGACAGAAACTTTCAGACCTTAGCAACAGGCATATACTTTTTATAATGTTATATATATATCCATGTGTTATATATAGGTGCACATATATAGTTAATATACACATACTTGCATAATAAGCATATTTATATTAATATATGTGGACATACATTTATGTCCACATGTATATATAACATATAATCATAGTTATTAAATATATATGTGATAATAAATATATGCCTGACAGAATGCCAGAATGCATATTGTGTGTACATGTACATATGGGTTTACAGGTATGTGTGCATGCACAGGCAAGCACGTGCTCTGGTATATTATTAATCCATTTGTTGAAAATAACAATACATATGCAAGTTTATGCAAAATGCATAAATAATGTTTGCATTTTTCTGTTATTACTGTTGATCTACCAAATAAAGTTTTCTCTTATCACTCATAAAAGTTTCACTTTTCTCCATAAAAATCTGTTTCTCTGAATTATATACTGTGCTTCCTGTTGGTATAAAAGGAAGACTCAAAGCTGTTTTTAAGTCTTGAATAATCAAAAGCTCTTTTTTTTTTAAAGATAGTGATTTCATGGACTCCTTTAGTACTTGCTTTCAGTCAGTTTCATGTTTCAGTAATCAACAGTAAAGTATATTCCTAAATGTAATTGTCAATCTTGATATATTTAATGCTTTCTCACTCCCATGCCTCCCTCCTAATTTCATAGTGGCTATCTCCATGCCATCAGGAGTAGGGAGGGCAGACATATCCTTAATCTGAACTTTGTTTCAAAGATGAGTATTTAATGGGCTTTTGTCACTCAAAGGCTTTGTCAGTCATATTTCATTTGGATTTTAGAAGTTGATTTAACACTACAAGGGCCCATATTTCTAGATTTTCTGTTTCTAGAATTTCTGCTTGAAACCACTTAATTTTTTCTTTACTCATCTCCTTCACATAAAAAAAACCCTACATAAGTAGTTAATAGCACCCAACACATATTAATCATACTCTCATGTGGAGTCTTTCTTACCACTTTGCCTAGGGCATCAGACATAGTTGCACATGGGCCTCCCTCCAAGTAATTGAAGGCAACAGGTTAGCAAATATTTTTCCACAGCAAATCACAACTCTCCAGTCTCGCCACCTTCGATCTTCATTGCTACGCTCCCTGTCACTTTACCACTAATCCAAGGTCATTTTTTAAATATACTTTTATGCCCATACACCTACTTAAAAATATAGTTTTGCATTAAGGAAGAGTACTTGTAGCATACAACACCAAAATAAAAATGACTTAACACAATATAAATTTATTCCTAGCTATCATAACAATTTAAGGAGTGTTCAACAGGCAGCTTTCCAACCAGTAAGTCAAGGACCAATCCTTCCACAGTCTTGTGGATCAGTATTCTCTAGGACCTGAGATTTCTCTCTTTTTTACCCTGCTGATGGAGAAAAGAGGATACTACAGAAAAAAAATTTTGTATGGAGCGTGTCAGGCACCTATTACTTGGGCCCACATTATATTGGCCAGAACTCACTGAGGTGGCCAAGTCTCACAGTGAGGGAGTTGACCAAGTATGGTTTAGCTGCATCCCAGGAAAGAAGGAAAACACTTAAATGTTGGTGAACATAGTCTCTTGTGCAGGTACTCTAAGAATAAGAGGCCCAAAGAGGCCATATTCTCTACATTATCTGAGGACCAACCAGGAATATGAAATCACTTATGCTAGCTCATAAAAGGAGACCATATTATAAGGTGCAACGAGTATCACAGTGATTTGAAGTTAGCAATCATGATTTGACAAGTTCTCATAAAACTTACAGTTGGGAAATCATTAGAAATTAATGCTTATGTTTTATCCAATATTTGAGGCTACATGATCATGTCATTGCTACTTCTCCCTGGATATTAAGCTTCTAATCTTTCTCCTAGGCAGTTTTTTTTTTTTTTTTCAGCTTCATTTTGCATATGGACCCTTAGTAAAGCAACATTTTATAGTGTGTGCTTGCTGAGGCAAAAAGGTCTGTGTGCAGAGGCATTATACTTATTTTCTGTATGTTCACTCCCTGCATGTATAATACACAAACCTTGATTTGCATAAAGTTGTTCCAAAGATCCCTGCCAAATATTGTCAAATTATTATAGATTCATAATAATACATATATAAAAATTTAGACTTCTCCAGATGGAAGAGTCTCAATTCAGCCCCAACATTAAATCCCAGAGTAGAAGGGATTTACTATCCTCTAGACAAAACATAATATACACTTCCTAATAATAGACACTTCCTAGCTTAATTTAATGTCTTGCTAAAACTTGGTTGAGTTACAGGGAACAGAGTCTCAGTCAGGGTCACTAAAAAGTGCATTATTTTAAGTGTCCTTATTACTGGAAAATAAAAGACCTCCCTATACAATAAAACTTTGTGGGAAGTGAAGCAGGGACACCATCAAGGATATGAAAATTCCCTGTCCTTCCCTTTGGGGCCAAATAGTTTCTCTGCGTATCATTCTTCTCTCAAATGGAATGACTTCCTAAATTTCAGCTTTTATCGCACATGGTCAAACATTTTCTGCTTTTCGTTATAGTATTACAACTCTTAATAATGATCCTATTAGTATATTGTCTTTATATGTGTTTTGAATTAGCTCTGTTACTAATGAGTCCCAGATCTTGAAAGTCAATATTCCAAATTTTTCACATAGGGATATGTTTGTCTCAGACACTCATTATAGCATATCACGGGCTATAGGTAAGTTGCTCATTGATTAAGTATACAACTATTGGTCCTATCATCTTTATCTAAGGGAGTGAAGAAAAATAATACAGCACACAAAACAAAAGTGAATATTTGGCATGTACCATAATTGTGCTTTTTATGCAAGGAGTTAATTATACAAAACTCTTAGCTTTCTATTGCTGTGTAACACGTTACCACAAACTGAGTGGCATAAAAGAACACAGTGTATTATCTCATAGTTCTGTAGTTCAGAAGGCCAGGTTGGGCTTAACTGCTTTCTCTCCCCAGTGTCTCATAAGGTTGAAATAAATGTGTCAACTAGCTATCTTCCCATCTGGACCTTGGGGTTTTTCCCCAAGCCTATGTAAGTTAGTGGCGAAATTTAGTTCCTTGTAGTTGTAGTGTTAAGATCCCTGTTTTCTTGCCTTCTGCTGGTTAGAGATTGCTCTGGACTCCTATAGGTTGTTCTCAAATCCTTGTGGGGTATGCCCCTTCAACCTACAAATCCAGCAATTGAATTTCTCTCATATCAAATCTTACATCATCAGGAAGGGCCAATCCCATTTAAAGGGTCATCTGTTTAGGTCAGACCCAACAAGATAATCTTTCTTTTGATTATCTTAATTAGTAACCTTAATTACTATCTGTTTAATAGTAATTACTAATTAACTACTGAGTAATTAGTTAATTACTAAATGGTTAATTAATAACCTTAATTCTAATGATTAACTGATTGGAGTTACCTTAATTGGAGTAACCATAATTAAATCTGAAAGAACCATTTAATGAAACATAATCACAAGAATGATATTCCATCATATTCAATGGTCCTGCTCACCTTCAGGGAAAGAGTATTATATAGGCATATACATTAAGGAATAGGAATCTTCGGATGCATCTTAGAATTCTGCCTACCATCCATCCTCTGGCCCCAAGTGATTCACCTCCCACCCAAATGCAAATACCCTCCCCCTAGTTCTTTACTAGTCTCATTGTGTTAGGGCACCAGCTCAAGTCCCAAATCGTATCACTTAAAGCTAAATCTCATCAGTTTAAGCCCATAATCTTACCACTAAAATTATTTACATCTACATCAAGTATGTATGAGGCTCCCAGGTATAAACCATTAAGTACAACTCCTGGGCCAAAAATGTTTTCCATTTTTGGATCTGAAGCTAAACAAAGAAGATACTTATTTCTAATACATGCCACATATAGTGGTGGGACAGGTATAGAATAATAGTTCTACATCTTCTGGTTCGAAGAAGGAAGAAATGTTGAAAAATCATATTTCCCTCTTTTTAATTAAAGTACATACAGTGTTATATTAGTTTCAAGTGTTTGACATAATAATTAAACAATTCTATACATTACTCAGTGCTCACCACAATAAGTGCAGTCACCATCTGTCACTAAACTTTATTTCAATCTTACTCTATTCCCTATGCTGCCCTTTTCATCTCTGTGACTTATTTATTTTATAACGTAATTTGTACCTCTTAATCCACCTTATGTATTTCACTCATCCCACCCCCCCCACCTCCCTTCTTGCACCCATCAGTTTGTTCTCTGAAATAAGAGTCGTTTTTTGTTTCTTTGTTTCTTTGTTCATTTCTTTTGTATCTTAGATTACACGTATGAGTGAAACCATGTGGTGTTTGTCTTCCTCTGACCGACTTATTTCACTTAGCATTATACCTGCTAGGTCCATCCATGCTTTTACAAATGGCAAGATCTCATTTTTTTATAGCTGAGTATTATTCCATTGCATATGTATGTATATATGCCACATCTTCTTTATCTGTTCTTCTATGGATGGACTCTTGGGTTGCTTCTACATCTTGGCTCTTGTAAATGATGCTGCTACAAAGGTAGATATATCTTTTTAAATTAGTGTTTTCATTTTCTTTGGGTAAATACCCAGTAGTGGAATTACTGAATCATATAGTATTTCTATTTTTAATTTTTTGAGGAACCTCCATACTATTTTCTACAGTGGCTATACCAATTTACATTCCCACCAACAGTCACAAGGGTTACGTGAAAAATCATATTTTCATGTATCAAATAACCATCATATTTTGTAAAATATCAGTTTAAGTCATTTCCCAATTGTGTGTGTATGGAGCAAGGGTAATGTGACATTTTCTATTGAATAGCAAGAATTCGTTATCATTATATCAATTCTAAATATAAGTCTATTGTCAGGTTTAGGTATAGGCATTAGGAATAGTTTTTCTGAGTTGGTACCTTCCTTTCTATTTTCTTAATGGTGAAATTTCAAGGATTGGAGTTTCAAATTTTGAAGTCCTACTTATCAGCTTTTATTTTTTTCTTTTATGGTTTGTTCTTGTAGTTTCATCTGCAGGATATCTTTGACTACACCAAGGTTGTGAAAGTTTTTTCCTATTTTTCTTATTCAACATTAATAGTCTTAGATTTACATAGATCTAGGATTCATTTTGAGTGAATGTGTGTGGTGTGGTGTAAAGTTTGAGAATCCTCTTTTTCCATTAGAGGACTCATTTCTTTTTTCTAGCACAAATTATTAAAAACAATATTCTTAAAAAAAAAGATTTTATTTATTTATTTGACACAGAGAGAGAGCACAAGTAGGCAGAGTGGCAGGCAGAGGGAGAGGGAGAAGTAGGCTCCCCACTGAGCAAGGAGCCCGATGAGGGACTCAATCCCAGAACACTGGGATCATGACCTGAGCCGAAGGCAGATGCTTAACTGACTGAGCTACTCAGGTATCCCAAAACAATATTCTTTCCTTCATTAAAATACCTTGGGACTTCTGTAGAAAGTCAATTCGGCTTACTTTCATACATATCAAAATCTAGTTCTGTATACACTCTTTTCTACTAATCTGTCCTTCCACACAGAAATACCAGATTTTTTAATACTTTAGCTTGTAAATCTCACAGTAACGTGATGTAAATTCTCCCAATTTTGTTATCCTTTCAACATTGTTTTGGCTCTTCGATGTCTTTTCCCTTTTGATATAAGTTATAGAATCAACTTGCCAATTTCCTCAAAAAAAGCCCTGCTTGAATTTTGTTTGTCATTTCTCTAAATCTATAGATCGTTTTGCAGAGAATAAACATCTTAACAATATTGAGTTCTGAGGGGCGCCTGGGTGGCTCAGTCGGTTAAGCGGCTGCCTTCAGCTCAGGTCATGATCCCCGGCTCCTGTGGTCGAGCCCCGCATCAGGCTCCCTGCTCAGCGGAGAGCCTGCTTCTCCCTTTCCCTCTGCCTGCCGCTCTGCCTACTTGTGCTATCTCTCTGTCAAATAAATAAATTAAAAAAAAAATTGAGTTGTGAGACCATAAACATGTTATGCATCTATAATAAATTAGGTGTTCATTAACATCACTCAGCAATGTTTGGCAGTTTTTTTTTTTTTTAATTTTTTAAAGTTTTGTTTTTTAATATTTTTATTTATTTACAATTGTTAGATCTTCTTGTTGGATAGACCCTTTAAGTATGATATAGTGTCCCTCTACAGCTCTTACTACAGTCTTTGTTTAAAGGGAGGGGGTGGGGGGATGGGGTAACCGGGTGATGGCTATTATGGAGGACATGTGATGTGATGAGCACTGGGTGTTATACAAAACTAATGAATCATTGAACACTACATCAAAAGCTAATGATGTACTATATATTAGCTAATTGAACTTAATAAAAAAGATTTTTATTTATTGATTTGAGAGAAGAGAGAGAGAGAGAGCACAAGCTGGGGGCAACGGCAGAGGGAAAGGGAGAAGCTGATTCTAGGCTGAACAGGGAGCCCGATGCAGGGCTTATTCCCAGGACCCTGAGATCAAGACCTGAGCCAAAGGCAGATGCTTAACTGACTGAACCACCCAGGCACCCCTGTTCTGCAGTTTTCAGTGTAGAGGTCTTGTATGTCTTTGTTAACATTATCCCTAATTATATTTTAATGCTATGTTAATTTTATTTTAAAATTTCATACTGTACATATTCATGTTATTATATGGAAATAAATATGATTTTTATATTTTTATCATATGGCCTTATTAAGTTTACTTAATTCTAATAGTCTTTCTATAGATTCTTTAGGGTTTTCTCCATATTCACAATCATGTCATCAGTGAATAAGAACAGTTTTGCTTCTTCCTTTCCAAATGAGGGGTGTCTCTGTGTGTATGTATGTATGTATATGTATGTTTTCCCATGTTTAATTGCTTGGACAGGACTTTCAGCATTATGTTGTATAGGAAAGATGAGAGTGGGTACTTTTTTCCCCCATTTTTCATTCTTAGAAAGAAGAAAATCAGTCTTTCAAAATGTTCATAACTAAGTATGATATAAATTGTGGGCTTTTTCATTGATGTGCTTTATTGGATTTCAGAATTCTCCTCTATTCCTAGCTGGCTGAGCATTTCCATGACCGGATATAGAATTTTGATAAAATATTTTATTTGAATGTATTAATATGATCATGTGGGTTTTCTTTGTTATTCTATTAGTATGAGGAATTGGATTGATTCATTTTTTTTTTTAAGATTTTACTGATTTATTTGAGAAAGAGTGTGAGAGAGCATGAGCACGCATGCCTCCAAGCGGGGGGAAGGAGAGGAAGAAGGAAAGAATCCCAGACAGACTCCATGCTGAGTGCAGAGTGCAATGCAGGGCTGATCTCATGACCCTGAGATCGTGACCTGAGCCGAAACCAAGAGTCAGACACTTAACTGACTGAGCCACCCAGGTGCCCCTGCATTGATTTATTTTCAAATATTATAGTAATTTTACTTTATGGGGCTAACCACAATTAATGAGTTATGATGGATTATCTTTTTTATATATTGTTGGATTCAATTTGTTATTCAAGTAGAGCATTATACTATATTATTAGAAAATCTCTGCCAGATTTATTCATACACACATGTATGTGTGTATGTTTAAATATATGTCAGGGTACTTTTTAAAGGCATTTCTATAGTGTCCTCAAAGACAAATTAAGAAACTTTGTAAAAAGGCCTGATTTAATGCTTTGAATATTTCCTTTATTTGTTGTATTATTAAGTATACTGTTTTTGATGTTTATTTATTTAAAATCAGTTTATTTGGAGGTTATTTTTCTAGTGTACTCAGTTTTCCATCAAAGATCACTTTCTTTTGTAATATTCTAACTTATATTTTAAATATTGAGCCAACAAGGGGCCTGGTGATAAATCCAACCAGTTGGTATATTGTTCCTAAAAGTTATGACTTTTTTTTTTCTTCTGTTGATGATTAAGAAAACAGGTGCTATTCTCACTGTTTCCCACATAACCTCGAGGTTAATTTTTCATTAAGCTTTAGTCAATTTTGATCATGATATTTTATTTATTTACATTCATGCATTCAATAAATATTTAAACATCAATATTTAGAAGAACATTTCCTAGAACATCTTTGTGATTAGGTAATTAAGCAAATGCATACTTGCCTCTCTGTTGTAACCCTTGTGTTTGGTTGGGGCCATGTAATAAATGCCAAGTAATAAAACATGAGTAGAAGTAAAGGATGGTGATTCTGGGAAAAGCATTAAAGTTGAGGGTTTATATATTTTGGTGATTTAAACTTAACATCTTAATCTTTATTTGTCCTTCATTACCATGTTGTGTACTTTTTCTGAAACTCTAGAACTGTTTTTACAATGCAAGTCATTTTCTTATCACATCCACCTGTATTTTAGACTTCAGTGTTTTTGTAAAGATAGCTTTTCTACTCTTTGCATTTTGAAAATTATATTATCTTGCAAAGACAAGACAGAAGCACGTATGGATTATGTGACATAATTATTACAATTAAACCTTTTTCACCAGAAGTCACGTTTATCATTTTTATTACAGATTGCAATATTTTTCCAAATTCTTCATTCCTTTCTGTATTTACACCTTTTGCCATATCACAATGCACTTTATTACACTAGAGATGAAGTATATTTCCCCAGCCTGCTGATCTTTGGCTTAGTCATGTGACTTATCTGGCCAATAGAATGCTGGTAGCAGAGCTGTGTGCCCTGTCTGTTCTGAGCCTGGACCTTAAGAGGCATCACGTGAATTCTTGTCCTTCTTATGCTTTTGCCATTATTATCAGAAGAACATATATTGTTAAGCCATTGGTTAAAAGAGAATAGGTTAGTGGCACAGTAATGAACCTAACATGTATTTAGAGCTAGATCCAGCAGAGCCTAAATGGACCAGTGAGCACACAAAGAAAAGTAAATAATTGTAGTCTCAAGCTACTGAATTTTGGTGTGATTTGTTCTATAGTATTATACTTGGAGATTTCATTTTTTTTTTTAAATTTTATTTATTTGAGAGAAAGAAAAAGGGAGAGCACGAGCAGAGGGAGGGGCAGAAGCAGAGGGAGAAGCAGACTCCCTGCTAAGCAGGGAACCTGATGCAGGGCTCAATCCCAGGACCCGGAGATCACAACCTGAGTGGAAGGCAGATGTTTAACCAACTGAGCCACCCAGGTGCCCCATAGATGTAATTAACTTTGCTATGTCATATTATATGTATTTCAAAATTATGAAAGCAGAGAGTACCTCAGCAATTTGGAATTGAACATAGCAATACAGTAGCCTCCCCTTATGTGTGGTTCTGCTTTCCACAGTTCCAGTCACCTCCAGTGAACTGCATACCAGAAGCAGATGTATCATCAAAAGGTCATGAGTGGCCTAACGCTGCATCGCAGTGCCTACCTCATTCCCTTCCCTTCATCTCATCACCTGGCCATTTTATCATCTCACATCAGCACAAGAAGGGTGAGTACAGTACAATAGAACATTTTGAAAGAGAGACCATGTTCATATAACTTTTATTATAGCATATTATAATTGTTCTATTTTATTATTAATTATTGTTGTTAATATCTCACTGTGTCCAATTTATAAATTAACTTTATCACGGGTATGTATGTATAGGAGAAAACATGGTGTATAGAGAGCTCAGTACTACCTGCAGTGTCAAGCATCCCCTGAGGATCTTGGAATTTATTCATGACAAACATATACAGAGCTTTCTTTTTTGACAGTCTCAAGTCTTGCTTGATTTTCCTTCTCTTTAGCTTTTTGCCTCTATTAATCGAATAACTCCTTCTTAATCTTATTAGACTTTGCAGTCACTTACATGTATATATCAATTAAATGATTACATGTGTTAACCGTTTTCATTAAAGTGAAGTTTTTCCGATGATGATGATGATGATGGTATTACTGATTATTTTCATTTTTGCAGTAAAAGATGGGGCTGTGTAACTATGCCTTTTTTGTTAATTAATTTTTACTCATATTTGTTATCACTTTATTTATGATCAATGACACAGAGTAAACTTCCAGAGAGATATTCATATTCATATCAGTGGTCCATGTTATTTATTTCTAAGAGGCCTACCATATAGTAGAGGAAACAAAATGAAACAAACTATATATATATATATTTTTTTCTTCTGCTTGTTTTGTTTCTGAAATTCCACACATGAGTGAAATCATATGGTATTTGTCTTTTTCTGACTGATTTATTTCACTTAGCATTATACTCTCTAACACCATCCATGTTATTCCAAATGGCAAGATTTCATTCTTTTTTATGGCTGAATAATACTCCATTGTGGATATATATACCACATCTTCGTTATCCATGCATCTACCAATGGACACTTGGGCTGCTTCCATAATTTGGCTATTGTAAATAATGCTGCTATAAACATAAGGGTGCACTTATCTCCTTGAATTTGTGTTTTTGTATTTTTTGGGTAAATACCCAGTAGTGCAATTACTGGATCATAGGGTAGTTCTAGTTTTTAACTTTTAGGGGACCTCCATTCTGTTCCACACCATGGCTACACCAGTTTGCATTCCAAACAACAATCACTGACCTTTTTTTTTTTTTTTTTTTTTTTAAAGATTTTATTTATTTATTTGACAGAGAGAGACACAGCGAGAGAGGGAACACAAGCAGGGAGAGTGGGAGAGGGAGAAGCAGGCTTCCCGCAGAGCAGGGAGCCCGATGCGGGGCTTGATCCCAGGACCCTGGGATCATGACCTGAGCCGAAGGCAGACGCTTAACTGACTGAGCCACCCAGGCGCCCCAATCACTGACCTTTTTAATACGATATATTTTTGACAGCTTCTGCTCAGTGTTTGATGCTATTGCCATAGTTATTATTACATTTTCATTCCACCTTTTAAAAAATTGATAATTTTAGGCGGGGGAGAAAGATGGTGGAGGTGTAGGGGACCCTATTCCAACCGGTCCCTGGAATTGAGCTGGATATCTACCAGACCACTCTGAACACCCACGAAATCAGCCTGAGATGTAAGAAGATATATCTTGATCTCTATAAGCAGAATATCACAGGCGGTTGGTTTCAAGGTACAAAGTGGGGATCCGTGATTCTGCAGGCAGATATTGGAAGATAAACGGAAGGGGGAGGGAGCCTGGCCATGGGGATCCAGCACCGCTGGGGAGTGATGGCCTCCTGCACTGGGGATGGGGCACAGACTTGCAGACCGGTAGCGGTAGTGGCAGGGAAAGGACTTTAGGGAGCCCCCCAGGTGGAAACTCCAGGCGGCGGGGCCAAGCGTGCAAACTGGGGGCAGCTGGCAGTTTTAGAAGCACAAAGGGCAGAGACGTGCCCCGACCTGGAGGCGAGGACTGGGAGCACTACTGAGGGGCACACAACCCCGGATGCTGCAGTTTATAGCAGCACAGACAGAAATGGAGATAGCGTGGCCTGGAGAGTTCACTGAAGAACAGACTGTGATCACTCTGCTCTGAGGCAGAGGGTTGGAAACAGTATCTTCTGCTCTGACTCTTGGAAGAGACACGGAAAGCCATGATGGAAAGCTGCCAGAGAACAAAAGCCCCCCAAAAACAGTTTTCACTGAGCCCATCCCCCGCCACAAGGGGCAGGGCAAACTTGCCCAAAAATGGTTGCCTGAGTAACAGCACGGGAGGCCCCTCCCCCAGAAGACAGGCTGGGAAAACCAGAGGCCAGCAACCCTAAGGTCCCTAGAAAACAAATGAATCTTGCTTGGGTTGTAGTCAGTAATTTGGACTCTATACATTCAAAAGAAAGCTGGGGTAGCAATTCTTACATCAGACAAATTAGATTTTAAACTAAAGACTGTAGTTAGAGACACAGAAGGACGCTATATCATTCTTAAAGGGTCTATCCAACAAGAAGATCTAACAACTGTAAATATCCCTGCCCCCAACATGGGAGCAGCCATCTACATAAGCCAACTGTTAACCAAAATAAAGAGTCATACTGATAATAATACGTTAATTGTAGGAGACCTCAATATTCCACTCTCAGCAATAGGCAGATCATCTAAGGAGAAAATCAACAAAGAATCAAGAGCTTTGAATGACACACTGGACCAGATGGACCTCATAGATATATACAGAACATTCCACCCTAAAACAACAGAATACTCATTCTTCTCGAATGCACATGGAACTTTCTTCAGAAGAGACCACATACTGGGTCACAAATCAGGTCTCAACCAATACCAAAAGATCGAGATTATTCCCTGCATATTCTCAGACCACAATGCTTTAAAACTGGAACTCAATCACAAGAAAAAATCTGGCAGAAATTCAAACACTTGGAAGCTAAAGACCACTCTGCTCAAGAATGTTTGGTTCAACCAGGAAACCAAAGGAGAAAACAATTCAAGGAAACAAATGAGAATGAAAACACATCAGTCCAAAACCTATGGGATACTACAAAGGCAGTCGTAAGGGGGGAAATACATAGCTATCCAAGCCTCACTAAAAAAAAAATAGAAAAATCCCGAATTTGCCATCTAACTCTACACCTTAAAGAACTAGAGAAAAAGCAACAAACGATGCCTAAGCCATGCATTAGAGGAGAAATAATTAAGATTAGAGCAGAGATCAATGAATTAGAAACCAGAAACACAGTAGATCAGATCAACGAAACTAGAAGATGGTTCTTTGAAAGAATTAATAAGATCAATAAACCACTGGCCAGACTTATCCAAAAGAAAAGAGAAAGGACCCAAATTAATAAAATTATGAATGATAGGGGAGAGATCACGACTAACACCAAGGAAATAGAAAAAATTATTAGAAATTATTATCCACAACTATATGCCAATAAACTGAGCAACCTCAATGAAATGGATGCCTTCCTGGAAACCTATAAACTCTCAAGACTAAAACAGGAAGAAATTGACAACCTGAATAGGCCAATAACCAGTAAGGAGATTGAAGCAGTGATCAAAAACCTCCCAAAAAACAAGAGTCCAGGGCCTGATGGGTTCCCTGGGGAATTCTACCAAACATTCAAAGAAGAAATAATATCTGTTTTCCTGAAGCTGTCCCAGACTCATTCTATGAGGCCAGCACTACCTTAATCCCCAAACCAGGCAAAGACGCCACCAAAAAGGAGAATCTCAGACCAATATCCCTAATGAATATGGATGCCAAAATTCTCAACAAAATCCTAGCTAATAGGATCCAACAATACAAAGGATGCAAGGGTGGTTCAACATTCAGAAATCAATCAATGTGATAGAATACATTAATAAGAGGAGAGAGAAGAACCATATGGTCCTCTCAATTGATGCAAGAAAAGCATTTGACAAAATACAGCATCCTTTCCTGATTAAAACTCTTCAGAGGATAAGGCTGGAGGGAACATTCCTCAAGTTCATAAAATCCATCTATGAAAAACCCACAGCGAATATCATCGTCAATGGGGAAAAGATTAGAGCCTTTCCCTTAAGATCAGGAACACGTCAGGGATGCCCACTCTCACCACTGTTCAACATAGTACTAGAAGTCCTAGCAACATCAATCAAACAACAAAAAGAAATAAAAGGTATTCAAATTGGGAAAGAAGAAGTCAAACTCTCTCTTTTCGCAGATGACATGATACTTGATGTGGAAAACCCAAAAGACTCCACCCCCAAATTACTAGAACTCATACAGCACTTCAGTAATGTGGCAGGATATAAAATCAATGCACAGAAATCGGTTGCTTTCTTATACATTAACAATGCATCTGTAGAAAGAGAAATTAGAGAAACGATTCCATTTAAATAGCACCAAAAACCATAAGATATCTCGGAATAAACTTAACCAAAGAGGTAAAGGATCTATACTCTACTACTCTAGGAACTACAGAACACTCATGAAAGGAATTGAAGAAGGCACAAAAAGATGGAAAAACATTCCATGCTCATGGATCAGAAGAATAAACATTGTTAAAATGTCTATGGTACCCAGAGCAATCTATACCTTCAATGCCATCCTGATCAAAATTCCAATGACGTTTTTCAAAGTGCTGGAACAAACAATCCTAAAATTCGTATGGAATCAGAAGAGATCCCGAATCGCCAAGGCAATGTTGAAAAAGAAAAACAAAGCTGGGGGCATCATGCTGCCCGATTTCAAGCTATATAACAAAGCAGTGATCACCAAGATAGCATGGTACCTGCACAAAAACAGACATATAGACCGATGGAACAGAATAGAGAGCCCAGATATGGACCCTCAACTCTATGGTCAAATAATCTTCAACAAAGCAGGAAAAAAATATGCAATGGAAAAAAGACAGTCTCTCCAATAAATGGTGCTGGGAAAATTGGACAGCCACATGCAGAAGAATGAAACTCGACCATTCTCTAACACCATACACAAAGATAAACTCAAAATGGATGAAAGACCTCAATGTGAGACAGGAATCCATCAAAATCCTAGAGGAGAACATAGGCAGTAACCTCTTTGATATCGGCCACAGCAACTTCTTTCAAGATACATCTCCAAAGGCTAGTGAAACAAAAGCAAAAATGAACTTTTGGGACTTCATCAAGATAAAAAGCTTCTGCACAGCAAAGGAAACAGTCAACAAAACAAAGAGGCAACCCACAGAATGGGAGACTGCAGATAAAGGGCTAGTATCTAAGATCTATAAAGAACTTCTCAAACTCAATACCCAAAAAACAAATAAGTCAAAAAATGGGCAAAGACATGAACAGACACTTCTCCAAAGAAGACATACA
The DNA here is from genome assembly GCF_002201575.2 of Neomonachus schauinslandi. Lineage (NCBI taxonomy): Eukaryota > Metazoa > Chordata > Mammalia > Carnivora > Phocidae > Neomonachus > Neomonachus schauinslandi. Next base: position 43,319,249 of record NC_058405.1, on the reverse strand, counting down.
AATGGCTACGAGACACATGAAAAAATGTTCATCATCACTAGCCATCAGGGAAATTCAAATCAAAACCACATCAAGATACCACCTTACACCAGTTAGAATGGCGAAAATTGACAAGGTAAGAAACAACAAATGTTGGAGAGGTTGTGGAGAAAGGGGAACCCTCTTACACTGTTGGTGGGAATGCAAGTTGGTACAGCCACTTTGGAAAACAGTGTGGAGGTGCCTCAAAAAATTAAAAATAAAGCTACCCTATGACCCAGCAATTGCACTCCTGGGTATTTACCCCAAAGACACAGATGTAGGGAAAAGAAGGGCCATATGCACCCCAATGTTCATAGCAGCAATGTCCGCAATAGCCAAACTGTGGAAAGAGCCAAGATGCCCTTCAACAGATGAATGGATAAAGAAGATGTGGTCCATATATACAATGGAATATTACTCAGCCATCAGAAAGGATGAACACCCAACTTTTACATCAACATGGATGGGACTGGAGGAGATTATGCTAAGTGAAGTAAGTTAAGCAGAGAAAGTCAATTATCATATGGTTTCACTTATTTGTGGAACATAAGGAATAGCATGGAGGACATTAGGAGAAGGAAGGGAAAAATGAAGGGGGGGAAATCGGAGGGAGAGATGAACCATGAGAGACTATGGACTCTGAGAAACAAACTGAGGGTTCTAGAGGGGAGGGGGATGTGGGAACAGGTTAGCCCGGTGATGGGTATTAAGGAGGGCACATACTGCGTGGAGCACAGTGTGTTACACAACAATGACTCGTGGATCACTACATCAGAAACTGATGATGTATGGTGACTAACATAACATAATAAAATAAAATTAAAAAAAAGAAAAAGAAAAAATTGATAACTTAAAAAAAAATCATATAGATTATATGTTTGATTATTATTATTTTTTTTAAAGATTTTATTTATTTATTTGAGACAGAGAGAATGAGAGAGAGAGAGCACATGAGAGGGGGGAGGGTCAGAGGCAGAAGCAGGCTCCCTGCCGAGCAGGGAGCCCGATGCGGGACTCAATCCCGGGACTCCAGGATCATGACCTGAGCCGAAGGCAGTCGCTTAACCAACTGAGCCACCCAGGCGCCCTATGTTTGATTATTTTTAACAGCTACTGACAGCAGTGTGCTTGCTATACAAATTATTTTCTCTTCATATGAGAGAATTTCAAAGTAACATTTAACATTTTTAACAAATTAAAAAATGCCTTCAATATTTTTGAGGAACAGAAGTAGTTATATTATGAATAAATATATCAGATTTCCAAATATTTTCACGTTAGTTTTATTGTATTATAATGAGGGCAAATTTATCCTTATCTTGTCCATTTCTGCATTTTTACCATAATTGATGATTCGGTAACGTCTATGCCTCATGTTTAACTGGTATTTTAACTGACACCTTAGATCAAAATAATCTGATTAAAGGCTTCATATAACAGTGATAACTGACTTTTTTCTTCCACTATGAAATTAGTTACTAGAGAAAAATAACAAATGAAAGTCTAGAGATGCTTATCCCCTTTTTTCAAGTAAGTGTACAAACAACATTGACGAATATCATTTCACTCATAAAACACCTGTAACATATGTATTTAAAAAGTCTTTTATGATGAAGATAGTATGTTTTAATAATCTGTTGGTATGCACCAGAATATTGCTTATAATAACTACTACTTTGGACTCCAAATATAGCTCTAAAACTCAATATGAATGTAGACAAATTCTGAAATTATTCTAGTCATTTTGCTTTTTATCTGAATTATACCAAAATATAATCACTGACACTCTGTTGCTAAAAATTATCCATATTTGTTCACTGGAATCATATTAATGCTCCATTTTCTTGGTTGACTTATATTTGAAAAATACATTTCCAGAAATAAATCGATATTAGCATACAGATAGAATTGAATATTATGTCAATAGTGATTGACAAAGTTGATATGTTGCTGGTTGCCTCATTTTAGATTACTTATATTTTTTTTCTTGGAGGCAGAAAATGTAAAGTAGCATTTCAATTTTCCAATCCATTTAAACTGAGAAGAAAGTAATAATCTAGAGAAAAATAATAAAAGGCTTTGCGGTTAGGGTCTGATTGACATACAGCTAAAGTATGTTTCAGTTGTAAAGACAAGCCTGTATCAATAAAACTGTGTTGACTCAGTTGGTATCCTCAGGCTCCTATTGCCCACATAATAATTGATTTTAAATTTTAAAGCTATGAGTACAAAAGAAAAAAATAACACTGTGTTATGTCTCTATGGTTTTCCACTGATGTAGCCCTACTGTTTTATTTGAAATGCATTTGAAAAGAAATGAAAATGTTACCTAAAGCAAGTATAACTAATTTTTCTTAAACATTTCTCATAATGGAAAATACACTTTGAAGCTTTGTATTTCATTATAACAGAGAGAAAGAATGTTTATATGTGTACATGTATAATGAAATGGTAAATAATATATAAAGAAAATGGAATGTTGGGAGACAGTGCAAGATGGCAGCATAGGAAGATCCTGAATGCCTCTCCTCCTGTGGACACACTAAATCTACAGCTACATATGGAACAACTTCCTCTGAAAAAGACCTGAAAACTCGTTTAACAGCTCCTTCATAACAGTAGTTTCAGGGCCACCTTGAGACAGGTAAGAGTGGCATAGACACAGTCTCACCAAATACCCCATTCCCAGTGTGGTGACCCCCAGTCAGGAGGGATCTCCCAATTCTGGAGCTTCTTCCTGGGGACCACGGGGTTTCTGTCCCACATCAGGCACCCCAGTTCTTGGGACCTGCAATGGAGAGATGAGGCCCAAAATGTCTGGGTCTGAAAATCAATGGAGCTCATATCCAGAAGACCCAAAGGGCTACAGGAAATTGAGAAACTTCTCTTAAAGGGCTTGTACACAGATTCACTTGTCCTAGGGACCAGTGCAAAAGCAACAGTTTGAGAAATGCCAACTATAAGTGAAGGAGATTTATTTGCTAATCTTAAAGCATCTGCTGGAGGGGCAAGAGCCTATTGGTACTCCCTCTAGGGATAGAGACAGGTGCTACTTTTATGCTATCCCTCTACTTTGATACTCCCCTCAGCCCTGTGCTCTCCTCAGGCCCCACTAGAGTGGGTGGGTGCACTCTGGCCCTGTGCTCTCCTGTGGTTCTTACAAAAGCCATCAGGCTTGTGCAATCCACACAGGAGACACTCCTTGATCACTAGGTTCTGGCTGGCCAATGGGGGTTGTGTTTCTGGGTCCCATGGGACTATAACAATAAGAGCAATAGTTCTGAGCAGGCTACCATCCAGAGGTCACTCACTACACAGAGAGCAGACTGAAACACACCCCCCAGTCTTTCTATTAAAAAACTCTATTTAATTGTCCTGGAGCTTCAGCCTGAGGGGCAGTCTTCAGGTTTGCCACACATCTACAGGCTACAGAGGTGCTCCCAGGGAATGTAGTCTGAGAGTTGCCATCTTTGCTGTCTTCCTTGGCCTTGCTACAGCTTGCTAGTACTTCCTAGAAAGAAACTTGTACACTTGTCTGAAGCCCTGATTTTTGCAACTTTCTCCCAGGGAACATGAGATTATACAGTCTAGAGGCCAGCAAGGTTTGTGATTGCAGTCCTACAGGACTGGATATATTTGCATACTTTCAAAGCTATAGCTCAAGGGTCTGGCTTCTAATCAGCCTGAAACTAGATCCCTACCTTTGGAAGACTGACAGGTCTTCACACAACCTCATCAACTGGGACCTGCAAAAATAAATCAGACTGCTTAGACAGCCACAAAGGTTCAAGAGGCAACCAAGAGCTAGGGCAAGGTTGAACAATAAGATTCATCTTCTACACAAGGACACTCCTTCAAGACTGGGAGAGTTAGCTGTTTTGCCTAGTATGTAGAAACAAGCAGAGATTCAAACAAAATGAGGAAACAGAGGAATATATTCCAAGTGAAAAAATAAGATTAAAATTCAGAAAGAAACCTTAATTAAGTAGAAATAAATAATGTACCTGAAAAAGAGTTCAAAGTATTGGTCATAAAGATGTTCACCTAACTTGAGAAAGAATGGATGAACATATTGAGAACTTCAACAAAGAGATAGAAAATATAAGAAAGTCCCAAACAAGTCACACAGCTAAAGAATACAATCATTGAACTGAAAAACAAACTAAAGAGGTTCAAGAGCAGGCTAGATGAAGCAGAAGAAATGATCAACAATCTAGAAGATAGAGTGGTAGAATTCACCCAAGCAGAGAAACAAAAAGAGAGAAAATAATTTTTTTTAAAAGTAAAGAGAGTTTAAAGGACCTATCGGACATCAAGGGAAATAACATTCACATTATGGAGTCACAGAAAGAGAAAAGAGAGAGAAATGGAAAGAAAATGTATTTGAAGAAATAATGGTTAAAAACTTCTCTCAGCTGGGGAAGGAAACAGACATCCAGATCCAGGAAGCACAGAGAGTTTCAAATAAGATGAACCCGAAAAGATTCACTCCAAGACAAATTGCAATTAAAGTGTCAAAAGTTACAAATAAGAGAGAATTTTAAAATCAGTAAGATCTTTAAAAAAAAATGAGGGGTGCCTGGGTGGCTTGGTCAGTTAAGTGCCTGACTCGTGATTTCAGCTTAGGTCATGATCACATGAGTGCTGGGACCCAGCCCTGCACTGGACTGCATGCTCAGTGGGGAGTCTCCTTGAGATTCTTTCTCCCTCTCCCTTTTGCCCCTTCCCCCACTTGCACTCTCTCTCTCTCTAAAATAAATAAATCTTAAAAAAAAGCAGTAAGAGAAAAGCAACTCGTTATGTACAAGAGAATTTCCATAAGACTATCAGTAGATTTTTCATCAGAATCTTTACAGTCTAGAAGGGAGTGGCACAATATATTCAAAGTGCTGAAGAGCAAAAACTTCCAACCAAGAATACTCTACCTGGTAAGGTTATTATTCAGAATTGAAGGAGAAATAGTTTTCTAGACAAGCAAAAGCTAGAGTTTATCACCACTAAACCAGCCTTACAAGAAATGTTAAAGGGACTCCTTTAAGCTGAAAAGAAGGGCATTGATTAATAACAACAACAACAACAAAAATACATGAAAGTATAAAACTTGCAGATAAAGGTAAATATACAGTAAAGGTAGTGAATTAATCACTTATAATGCTAGTGTGAAGGTTAAAAGACAAAAAAGTAGTAAAAATAACTATAAGTATAATAATCAGTAAAGGGATACACAAAATAAAAAGATGTAAAATATGACATCAAAAACATAAAACACGGGGAGGAGGGACTAATGTAGTTTTTTAAATGCATTCCAACTTAAGTGGCTATCAAGTTAAAATAGACTGTTATCTATATAGGCTATTATATGTGAGCCTTATGGTAAGCACAAAGCAAAAATGTACAGTAGATACACAGAGGATGGTAAGAAAGGAATGTAAGCATAACACTAAAGAAAATCATCAAACCACAAAGATAGAGAGCAAGAGAAGAAAGGAATGAAGAGCCAGAAAACAACTTTTAAAATGGCAATAAGTACATACTTATCTAATTACTTTAAGTGTAGGTGGACTAAATTCTCTAACCAAAAGACATAAAGTGGCTAAATGGATAAAATAAGACCCATCTATATGTCATGTACAAGGGCCTCACTTCAAATGTAAGAATACACAAAGACTGAAAGTGAAGGAGGGAAAACGTGATCCATACAAATGGAAACCAAAAGAAAGCTGAGGTAGCTATACTTATATCAGAAAAAAATACACCTTACTGATTTTTTAAAAAATATTTATTTATTAGAGAGAGTGTGTGCATTCAGGGGGAGGGGCAAAGGGAGAGAGAGAGAAAGAACCCTCAAGCAGACTCCTTATTGGGTGCAGACCTTGACACAGGGCTTGATCCCGGGACCCTGAAATCCATGACCTGAACTAAAACCAAGAGCCAGCCACTTAATTAACTGAGCCACCTAGGCATCCCAGAAAAAAAATACACTTTTAAAACAAATAAAAGAAAAAGAAGTTTAAATAATGATAAAGAAGAAATTTAAATAATGATAAAGAAGTTTAAATAATGATAATGTCAGTACAAAAGAGGATATCACAATTATAAATATCCATGCACCCAACATAGAAGAACTTAAATACATAAAGCAAGTATTAACAGATCTAAAGGGAGAAATTGACAGTAATATTTGGAGATTTCTGCCCAGTTACATCAATGGATATATCATCCAGACAGAAAATAAAACATTGGCCTTAAATGACACACTGGACCACATGGACTTTATAGATGTATACAGGACATTCCACCCCAAAGCGGCAGAATACACATTCTTTTCAAATGCAAATGGATCATTCTCAGGTATAAGTTATATGTTAGCTCACAGAATGAGACTCAGTAAATTTAAGATTGGAATCATATCAAGGATCTTTTCTGATCACAATTGTATAAAACTAGAAATCAAGTTTAAGAAGCAAATCAGAAAAATTTTTAAAAATATGGAGATTAAACAGCATGCCACTCAACAACCAAAACATCAATATATAAATCACAAGAGAAATAAAAAAACCCTTGAGATAAATGGAAATACACTTGACCAAAATTTATAGGATGCAGCAAAAGAAATTCTAAGAGGGAATTTCATAGTAGTATTGTCCTACCTCAAAAACAAGAAAACTCTCAAACAGTCTAACTTTACTCATAAAAGAACTAGGAAAAAGAAGAACAAAGGAAGCCTGAAGTTAGTAGGAGGAAGAAAATAACAAAGATCAGAGAGAAAAAAATGAAATAGAGACTAAAAAGACAGTAGATAACATCAATGTAATTAAAAGCTGGTTCTGGAAAAAAAAAAAAAACAAAATTGATAAACCTTTAGGTAGACCACCAAGAAAAAAAGAGAGGGCTCAAATAAATAAAATAAATGAAAGAGAAGTTACAACTGATACCAAAGAAATACAAAGGATCATAAGAGACTACTATGAACAATTATATGTCAAGAAATTGGATAATGTAAAAGAGATGGATAAACTCCTAGGAACATATGATCTTCCAAGACTAAATCATGAAGAAATAAGAAACCTGAATAGACCAATTATTAGTAAGAAGAATGAATCAGTAATCAAAAGACTTTCTTCCAAAGTAGATATACAGATGGCCAGCAGGCCCATGAAAAAATCCTCAGTCACTAATAATCACTAGCCATCATGGAAATGCAAATCAAAATCGCAATCACACCTGTTATAATGGCTAATATGAAAAATACAAGAAATAACAAGTGTTGGCAAGGATGTGGAGAAAAGGGAACACTCGTGTACTATTGGTGGAAATGTAAATTGGTATAGCCACTGTGGAAAACAGTATGGAGATTCCTCAGAAATTAAAAAATAGAATGACATGTGATCCAGCAAGTCCACTTGTGACTAGTTATCCAAAGAAAACAAAAACAGTAATTAAAAAAAAATGTATGCACCCCTGTGCTCATTGCATAATTATTTACAATTGCCAATACATGGAAAAAACCTAAGTGTCCACTGATGGATGAATGAAAAAAGATTTGGTATATATATATATACAATGGGATACTACTCAAGCATAAAAAAAGAATGAAATCTTGCCATTGGGGGTAATATGGATGGGACTTGAGGGTATTATGCTAAGTGAAATAAATCAAGGGCAAATACCATATGATTTCATCTTATGTGGACTTCAAAAAACAAAACAAACTAACGAACAAAACAAAACTCACAGAATCAGAGAATAGAATGGTGGTTTTCAGGGGAATGAGGTTGAGGAGTAGGTGAGATGGGTGAAGAGGGTCAAGAGGCACAAATTTCCAGTTAAAAAAATACTTAAATTATGGGAATGTAATGCATAGCATGGGGACAAGAGTCCATAATATTTTAGTGCATATATGAAAGTTGCTAAGGAAGTAAATCTTAAAAGTTCCAATCACAAGAAAAAAGTTGTAATTTTGTATGGTGATGCATAGTAACTAGACTTATTGTAAATTACACTGAGGTACTGTCCTTACCTGTCAGATTGGCAAAATTCAAAAGCTTAACAATATACTCTGTTAAGGAAGCTGTAGAGAAACACTCTGGTACATTGTTGTTGGAATTGCAAAATAATCCACAAAAATGGAGGGGAATTTTGCTTTATCTAATAAAAGTACATACACAGTTATAAAATAATTACAGTGTATACAAATATTGAATCATTACATTGTACACCTGAAGCTAATATAATTTTATATGTCAGTTCTACGTCAACAACAATTAAAAAATAGAGTGTTAGCCAAATGAAGTTTCAGATGCTAGAAAATAAATTATAAATATTAATAAAAAGAAGGAGAACAGAAAGGAGAGAATTAAAAAGGGAGAGGCAATCTGTTTTACATGTAGAAAATAAAAATAATCTGCAGAGAACTTTTAAATTCTCTAGTCAAACACAATATGAAATCACATACATATAATAACTGAGCTCCTATATATCTGGTGAAGGACAGCTTTTCATTTCTGAACTACCAAAGGAAAACAGTGAAGCCGTATCAGTTCAAAACACTTTGTAAACTATCTTAGCTGATATTTTGTGTGAAAAAAAAGGTATAAAAGCAGTTAAAATTAATGGTAATTTATTGTCCTTATTATACTCCATTGAACATTGAAATGATGTATCACAAAATAAAGGCATAAAAGCAAGACACAAATTTCAAATTATACATTATTTCAGATATACATTTTATCAATGAAATTCCAACTATGAATTAAAAACATAATTTCATAGATTTGATAATGACAAATTTCTCTACTTAGTACGATGACAGTATATGCCTCATAGACTGACAAACCATGGTGAATTTATTCTAATTAAAATCCTCATTTGTGCTCTTCTTTCTCCTTGACTTATTGCATGGATGTTGAGTTTTATATCATCTGGCCTGGGGTGCCACTTAGGAAATGCTGACTTTTTTTTTTGTATTTTACTTTCTACCACCACTGGGCCTCCTATAAACTCATAAGCCACTGCAGAACCAGGCAGTTCAGGGAACTGATTGATGATAGCAGCTACTGTCCTTGACAGATTTTGATCCCCACCAGAAATTTGGCATCCATCATGTGCCTGAAATACTCAGTTGTTCCTTGATGATTTAGTATCCCAAATTCTGCGTTCAACAATTTCTATTTCGAGTGGAAAAAATCTGTCATTTTGGAAAAGATGCAATGATTTCCATTCTTTTTGAGTATAAGCAAGCTCAAAAAAACCTTACAGTGAAAGCTACATTGTGTCATATTTTTCCTAATTAAAAAGAGAATCAATCACATGGCATTCAATTCCTTGTAAATATTATAGGAGGTAACACCAACTTCCAACTAGAAAAAGTCCATTCTGTGCATCAAAACATAGCACATGTAATATATGAAGGGCTGCAAACATCAAGTTACGCTGTGATACAAAATGTAAAATAAATTTTTTGCTAATTTAGCATATTCCCGTATTTTCCTTTGTCAATATTTACCAAATGCCATTTTTCAAGTAGTTCAATGCCAAATCAATGTAATTAAATATTTTACTTTACTGTTTGACTAGAAATTTTAATACAAACACTAACAAGGATGTACAGATTTTTGAGTGAAAGAAAATGTTCAAACTTAGGGAAAAGTTGAATGTTATGAATAGGTAATAAGAACACTTGTTTATTTTCTGCTTACTTTTTTCAAAGTTATCTTTGACTTTCTTGAAGAAGAAAATTTTTAGAAGAGATACCATTAGAGCCATGAGGTTATTAGTCTGATGAAAAAGAGATGTTTTATGCGTAAGAAATGACAGATAATTCACAAAAAGAGAATTACCAACTTAAACAAAACAAGGCAAATATAACTATTTCACAAGATATTTTTGAAAATATTCTTTAATGTATTCTCTTTTGTAAATTTAATACTTCATGTATGGTGTTTTATGGAGTACTTCTCATCTTTAGCTTGCATGAAAATAATTTGTGTAACTTGTTAAAGCAGAAGCATGGGAATAACTCTAGAGATTTTGACTTGGTTGGTGTAGGGTATGTCCATAAAATTTGCATCTTTGACAAGTGCCCAGATTTTGAAGATTCTTCCAGGAAATGGACCATACTTTGACTGCTTTAGGAAATATTAGAAAACATAAGCAATCAGATATTCATCCATAGGGGACTGGACTAGGAGAAAATGTCCATGGCAGTCCTCATAGTTTCTGAATTATTCTCCACCAGTGAGCAATAGTGTGTTGATAATGCATGAGTCTTGCTATGCCCAGCTCTCCTCTGGGTACGACTTAGTCCCTTTAATTCAGAGCTTGTTTCTCCTGATGCCCAGAAAACTTTTGCAATTCCCTCTTCATTAATTTGTTCTTCCAACTTGTCCATGAATACTCTAGAACTGTTTTTCAAGTATAGGAGAGTTAGACCCAAGTTCTTTAGTAACAGGCATCTTCTCTTTCCTGAGCATCCTAGCATCCCAAGGGCTTAATTATTGTCTGTCAACTAGTAAGTCTTCAACAAGTGTTTGTGGAATAAATATGTAAAATCTGAAATGCAATTCATTGCATGAGTTAGTTGGTCCTTCTCTAAACCCCCCTTTTTCCCCACAACATCTTGTATACTTTTGTAAACCAACTCACTAATGGTGATTATGACACATATAACCACTGAGGTTTTCATTTGTCTCCCCAGTTAGAATGTTTTCTTTGAAAATAAGCTCTGCTTTTTTTTAATACCTCTAGATTCTCAGCACCTTGAGTGTGATTGGCATATTGCATGACCATGCCTGATAAATGCTTCAAATATGTACCTGACTGATGTCTATATTTTATTTTTGAAAAGGTTCAAATGTATATCTCCTTTCAAACTTAGTTATCCTCTACTCAACTCCTGTTCCCAGCTCACACTTTCAACTTAAACTCTGCTTTCCTTAGGATTCCTTATCTAAACCTCCGGGCTATGTAAGATTCTGCCATTCTGTCCACTGACAGCACTCTATTCTGTGTCTGAGCACTTATCTAAATGTCACTATATATCTCTTTTGTAATGTTTTATTTTTAAAAATCCCCTACCATCTTAAAGGTAAAAAATATGTTATGGTTTATTCTTTTATTGCATAATGCAATTTTTAAAAAATGTGTTGAAGCAGTATATTAAATTATTAAAAGAACCTATTAATGTTAGAGTAATTATTCAAATGAGTAAGAACCAATTACTTAAACAATTATAGGTTTATTTTCCAATTACACTATATGTTGCTGTACTTTTCTTTTGACATTGTCCAAAGTTATTTATTTGCATTCAATCCATAGGTTAATGTGCTATTTAATTGAAAATTTCCAATAGCTTTTATTTTATTTTATTTTATTTTATTTTATTTTATTTTATTTTATTTTATTTTATTTTATTTTATTTTATGTTACGTTAATCACCATACATTACATCGTTAGCTTTTGATGTAGTGTTCCATGATTCATTTTTTGTGTATAACACCCAGTGCTCCATCCAGAACGTGCCCTCTTTAATACCCATCACCAGGCTAACCCATCCCCCCCCTTCCCCTCTAGTACCCTCAGTTTATTTATCAGAGTCCATAGTCTCTTATGGTTCGTCTCCCCCTCCAATTTCCACCCCCGTCATTTTTCCCTTCCTACTATCTTCTTCTTCTTCTTCTTTTTTTAACATATAATGTATTATTTGTTTCAGAGGTACAGGTCTGTGATTCCACAGTCTTACACAATTCACAGCGTCACCATAGCACATACTTCCAATAGCTTTCTAATGAAAAGAATTTTGAGATACCACTGATAAAAGGTTTACATTGAAAAATCCAGCCGGGATGCCTGGGTGGCTCAGTTGGTTAAGTGTCTGTCTTCGGCTCAGGTCATGATCCCAGGGTCCTGGGATAGAGTCCCACATCCTGCTCTCCGCTTAGCAGGGAGCCTGCATCTCCTTCTCCCTCTGCTTGCCACTCTAACTACTTGTGCTCTCTCTCTCTGTCAAATAAATAAATAAATAAATAAATAAATAAATAAATAATAAATAAAATCTTTAAAAAAAAATATCCAGCCAAACTGTCCAAACTATAGAATAATAGGTAATTGGGGAAATGCTCCAACCAAATAAAAAATGAGTATAAGCAATTAAATTTACAACTAAAATGAGCTCACTATAATTATATCATAGATTATCCAAGAAATCAATGGCTATAACTTTATCAAGGAACCATCATCAACAGGATAAACTGGGAAACATAGGTGTATAATATGTATAAAATTGAGTGCTTATCATAATTTTGTAAGAGGCTAATGAGATAAAAGAAGGAGGGAATGACAGGGTAGAGTGCAGAAATGATTTTAAATAGAGTCACAAAATAACGATTTCTAGAAATATTATCATTCAAAATGATTATTGAATTAGGATTTATAGTGATAAGAAAATTTTAAAAGAACATATAAATTGTAAAAGAATATATATATATATATATATAGAGAGAGAGAGAGAGAGATGGAAAGACAGAATGAGAATGGACAAAGACTTGGCTATGTGAAACACGGGTAGGCATTTCAAGTAGTTCATTTTAGTTGTGAAGCAGGCAAAGGAGAAGTAGAAGATGATGGGTTAGAAAAATAAATACGAGTTACTGATGAAGGGGTCCTGAATAGCATTTTTAACTATGGTTTTAGCACTGGTACTGAAAAATAATAGATTCGATGTGGAAGCCAAGCCCACCAAAATTCTTTGAGTAGCTATTTGTTGAAATTTGAAGCTTAAAAATTCCTGGAAATAATCATGGTGTAAGTCTTGATGTCAACGTGTTAGTTTACAAAAGTCAGTATACTTTTTGAGCCTAGATATCATATTTAATCCTAAGTATAGATGTATTAATTAGTATTTTTTAATATATATTGTTCCCTGAATTACTTTCATTCATTTATGTATCTAACACTGTAATTTCTATTCTCATTCCCCAGAAATGTTAGGTTATTTTCTATTTCTAGTTGAAGTAAAAAGGAACTGAAACATACTACTTGCAAAGAAAGATGGATTTTTTTTTTCAAATTTACCTTAGAACTGCACAATAGTATTAGTGACCTAAATGACAAAGTAAATTTTAAAAAATTACCTATGTGGAAGTATGTTATCACTTTTGACACTCTCTCACCTGTTAAATGCTATTTTAATGGGTATTTCCTTTAGCAGCAACAATGTCTCAAAGAACAGCAAGCTGTGTAACCTCAATAAGACTTATGTGAAAGGAATACATATGATTTAAAATGAATTAAACCTTGGGCTCCTCATGGAAGGACTCCTTCAGTGATTACCCAAAAAAGATATGAGAACAAAATACTTTTAATTTTTAAACACTGATAATTTCACTCTCTGCTGTCAAAAATTTTATAAGGAATAGTGTAAATGTGTTATCCTACAGCAAAGATAAAATTCTTTTTTTTTTTCAATTTTGAACCATTTTTTTATTATCTTAATCACCATACATTACATCATTAGTTTTTGATGTAGTGTTCCATGATTCATTGTTTGTGTATAACACCAGTGCTCCATGCAGAATGTGCCCTCTTTAATACCCATCACCAGGCTAACCCATCCCCCCACCCCCCTCCCCTCTAGAACCCTCAGTTTGTTATTCAGAGTCCATAGTCTCCCATGCTTCGTCTCCCCCTCCGATTTACCCCCGCTCATTTTTCCGTTCCTGCTATCTTTTCCTTCTTCTTTTTTTTTTTTAAACATATAACGTATTATTTGTTTCAGAGGTACAGGTCTGTGATTCAACAGTCTTACACAATTCACAGTGCTCACCATAGTACATACCCTCCCCAATGTCTATCACCCAGCCACCCCATCCCTCCCACCCCACCCCCCACTCCAACAACCCTCAGTTTGTTTCCTGAGATTAAGAATTCCTCATATCAGTGAGGTCATATGATACATGTCTTTCTCTGATTGACTTATTTCGCTCAGCATAATACCCTCCAGTTCCATCCACATCACTGCAAATAGCAAGGTTTCATTCCTTTTGATGGCTGCATAATAGTCCATTGTATATATATACCACCTCTTCTTTATCCATTCATCTGTCGATGGACATCTTGGCTCTTTCCACTGTTTGGCTATTGTGGACCTTGCTGCTATAAACATCGGGGTGCACTTACTCCTTCGGATCCCTACATTTGTATCTTTGGGGTAAATACCCAGTAGTGCGATTGCTGGGTCGTAGGGCAGCTCTACTTTCAACTTTTTGAGGAACCTCCATACTGTTTTCCAGAGTAGCTGCACCAGCTTGCATTCCCACCAACAGTGTAGAAGGGTTCCCCTTTCTCCGAATCCCCGCCAACATCTGTTGTTTCCTGACTTGTTAATTTTAACCATTCAGACTAGTGTGAGGTAGCATCTCATTGAGGTTTTGATTTGGATTTCCCTGATGCCGAGTGATGTTGAACACTTTTTCATGTGTCTGTTGGCCATTTGGATGTCTTCTTTGGAAAAATTTCTGTTTATGTCATCTGCCCATTTCTTGATTGGATCATTTGTTCTCTGGGTGTTGAGTTTGATAAGTTCTTTATAGACGTTTATCTGATATGTCATTTGTAAATATCTTCTCCCATTCTGTCAGTTGTCTTTTGGTTTTGTTGACTATTCCTTTGCTGTGCAAAAGCTTTTTATTTTGATGAAGTCCCAATAGTTCATTTGTGCCCTTGCTTCCCTTGCCTTTGGTGATGTGTCTAGGAAGAAGTTGCTCCAGCTGAGGTCGAAGAGGTTACTGCCTGTGTTCTTCTTTAGGATTTTGATGGACTCCTGTCTCACATTTAGGTCTTTCAACCATTTGAGTCTATTTTTGTGTGTGGTGTAAGGAAATGGTCCAGTTTCATTTTTCTGCATGTGGCTGTCCAATTTTCCCAACACCATTTGTTGAAGAGACTGTCTTTTTTCCATTGGACATTCTTTCCTGCTTTGTTGAAGATTAATTGACCCTAGAGTTGAGGGTCCATTTCTAGGCTCTCTATTCTGTTCCACTGATCTATGTGTCTGTTTTTTTTTGCCAGTACCATACTGTCTTGATGATGACAGCTTTGTAATAGAGCTGGAAGTCCGGAATTGTGATGCCGCCAGCTTTCCTTTACTTTCTTCAACATTCCTCTGGCTAATTCGGGTCTTTTCTGGTTCCATACAAATTTTAGGATTATTTGTTCCATTTCTTTGAAGAAAGTGGATGGTATTTTGATGGGGATTGCATTGAATGTGTAGACTGCTCTAGGTAGCATTGATATCTTCACAATATTTGTTCTTCCAATCCATGAGCATGGAACGTTTTTCCATTTCTTTGTGTCTTCCTCAATTTCTTTCATGAGTATTTTATAGTTTTCTGAGAACAGATCCTTTGCCTCTTTGGTTAGATTTATTCCTAGGTATCTCATGGTTTTGGGTGCAATTGTAAATGGGATCAACTCCTTAATTTCTCTTTATTCTGTCTTGTTGTTGGTGTATAGAAATGTAACTGATTTCTGGGCATTAATTTTATATCCTGCTACTTTACTGAATTCCTGTATGAGTTCTAGCGGTTTGGGGGTGGGGTTTTTGGGTTTTCTACATAAAGTATCATATTATCTGCAAAGAGTGAGAGTTTGACTTCTTTGGCCATTTGGATGCCTTTTATTTCTTTTTGTTGTCTGATTGCTGTGGCTAAGACTTCCAATACTATGTTGAATAGCAGTGGTGATAGTGGACGTCCCTGCCATGTTCCTGACCTTAGTGGGAAAACTCTCAGTTTTTCCCCATTGAGAATGATATTTGCTGTGGGTTTTTCATAGCTGGCTTTTATGATATTGAGGTATGTACCCTCTATCCCTATACTCTGAAGAGTTTTGATCAAGAAAGAATGCTGTACTTTGTCAAATGCTTTTTCTGCATCTATTGAGAGGATCATATGGTTCTTGTTCTTTCTTTTATTAATGTATTGTATCACATTGGTTGATTTGCGGATGTTGAACCAATCTTGCAGCACAGAGATAAATCCCACTTGGTCGTGGTGAATAATCCTTTTAATGTACTGTTGGATCCTATTGGCTAGTATTTTGGTGAGAATTTTTGCATCCGTGTTCATCAGGGATATTGGTCTGTAATTCTTCTTTTTAATGGCGTCTTTGTCTGGTTTTGGGATCAAGGTAATGCTGGCCTCATAAAATGAGTTTGGAAGTTTTCCTTCCATTTCTATTTTTTGGAACAGTTTCAGAAGCATAGGTATTAATTCTTTTTTAAATGTTTGGTAGAATTCCCCTGGGAAGCCATCTGGCCCTGGGCTCTTGTTTGTTGGGAGATTTTTGATGACTGCTTCAATTTCCTTAGTGGTTATAGGTCTGTTCAGGTTTTCTATTTCTTCCTGGTTCAGTTTTGGTAGTTGATACATCTCTAGGAATGCATCCATTTCTTCCAGATTATCTAATTTGCTGGCATAGAGTTGCTCATAATATGTTCTTATTATTGTTTGTATTTCTTTGGTGTTGGTTGTGATCTCTCCTCTTTCATTCATGATTTTGTTGATTTGGGTCATTTCTCTTTTCTTTTTGATAAGTCTGGCCAGGGGTTTATCAATCTTGTTAATTCTTTCAGGGAACCAGCTCCTAGTTTCATTGATCAGTTCTACTGTTCTTTTGGTTTCTATTTCATTGATTTCTGCTCTGATCTTTATTATTTCTCTTCTCCTGCTGGGTTTAGGCTTTATTTGCTGTTCTTTCTCCAGCTCCTTTAGGTGTAGGGTTAGGTTGTGTACTTGAGACCTTTCTTGTTTCTTGAGAAAGGCTTGTATTGCTATATACTTTCCTCTTAGGATGCCTTTGCTGCATCCCAAAGATTTTGAACAGTTGTGTTTTCATTTTCATTTGTTTCCATGATTTTTTAAAATTCTTCTTTAATTGCCTGGTTGACCCATTCATTCTTTAGTAGGGTGCTCTTTAGCCTCCATGTATTTGAGTTCTTTCAGACATTCTTCTTGTGATTGAGTTCTAGTTTCAAAGCATTGTGGTCTGAAAACATGCAGGGAATGATCCCAATCTTTTGGTACCAGTTGAGACCTGATTTGTGACCTAGGATATGATCTATTCTGGAGAATGTTCCATGGACATTAGAGAAGAGTGTGTATTCTGTTGCTTTGGGATGGAATGTTCTGAATATATCTCTGAAGTCCATTTGGTCCAGTGTGTCATTTAAAGTCTTTATTTCCCTGTTGTTCTTTTGCTTAGATGATCTGTCTCTTTCAGTAAGGGGGATGTTAAATTCCCCCACTATTATTGTATTGTTGTTGATGTGTTTCTTTGCTTTTGTTATTAATTGCCTTATATAATTGCCTGTTCCCATGTTAGGGGCATAGATATTTACAATTGTTAGATCTTCATGTTGGATAGACCCTTTATGTAGGATACAGTGTCCTTCCTCATCTCTTATTATAGTCTTTGGTTTAAAATCTAATTTGTCTGATATAAGGATTGCTACCCCAGCTTACTTTTGGTGTCCATTAGCATGGTAAATGGTTTTCCACCCCCTCACTTTCAATCTGGGTGTGTCTTTGGGTCTAAAATCAGTCTTATGCAGACAGCATATCGATGGGTCTTGTTTTTTTATCCAATCTGATAGCCTGTGTCTTTTGATTGGGGCATTTAGCCCATTTACATTCAGTGTAACTATTGAAAGATATGAATTTAGTGCCATTGTATTTCCTGTAAGGTGACTTACTGTATATTGTCTGTGTTCCTTTCTGGTCTATGTTGCTTTTATGGTCTCTTTTTGCTTAGAGGACCCCTTTCAATATTTCTTGTAGGGCTGGTTTTGTGTTTGCAAATTCCTTTAGTTTTTGTTTGTCCTGGAAGCTTTTTATCTCTCCTTCAATTTTCTTTTTTTTTTTTTTAAAGATTTTATTTATTTATTTGAGAGAGAGAGAATGAGAGAGAGCACATGAGAGGGGGGAGGGCCAGAGGGAGAAGCAGACTCCCTGCCGAGCAGGGAGCCCGATGCGGGACTCGATCCAGGGACTCCAGGATCATGACCTGAGCCGAAGGCAGTCGCTTAACCAACTGAGCCACCCAGGCGCCCTCTCCTTCAATTTTCAATGACAGCCTAGCTGGATATAGTATTCTTGGCTGCATATTTTTCTCATTTAGTGCTCTGAATATATCCTGCCAGTCCTTTCTGGCCTGTCAGGTCTCTGTGGATAGGTCTGTTGCCAATCTAATGTTTCTACCATTGTAGGTTACATATCTCTTCTCCTGAGCTGCTTTCAGGATTTTCTCTTTGTCTCTGAGACTCGTAAGTTTTACTATTAGATGTCGGGGTGTTGACCTATTTTTATTGATTTTGAGAGGAGTTCTCTGTGCTTCCTGGATTTTGATGCCTGTTTCCTTCCCCAAATTAGGGAGGTTCTCTGCTATAATTTCCTCCATTATACCTTCTGCCCCTCTCTCTCTTTCTTCTTCTTCTGGGATCCCAATTATTCTAATGTTGTTTCGTCTTATGGTATCGCTTATCTCTCGAATTCTGCCCTCGTGATCCAGTAGTTGTTTATCTCTCTTTTTCTCAGCTTCTTTATTTTCCATCATTTGGTCTTCTATATCACTGATTCTCTCTTCTGCCTCATTTATTCTAGCAGTGAGCACCCCCATATTTGATTGCACCTTATTAATAGCCTTTTTGATTTCGACTTGGTTAGATTTTAGTTCTTTTACTTCTCCAGAAAGAGTTTCTCTAATAACTTCCATATTTTTTTCAAGCCCAGCTAGTATCTTTAAAATCATCATTCTGAACTCTAGTTCCGACATCTTACTAATGTCCATATTGATTTGCCTCTTGTTCTTTTTTTTTGAGGTGATTTTTTCCATCTTGTCATTTTGTCCAGAGGAGAATAGGTGAATGAGAGAACAAAATGCTAACAGGGTAACAATGACCCCAGAAAAATATACACTAAACAAATCAGAAGAGACCTGAAACTGGTGGAAAAGAAAGGGAAAGAAAGAAAAAAAAAAAAAGAAAAAGAAAAAGATAAAAACAAACAAGCAAAAAACCAGAATATGATCAAATATGATCAAGCTGGTGCATAGATCAGTTCCACACCCTAGATTTTGGGCGTATTTTGGTCTGTTAGAAGAAACTGCCTCCCAAAATTTTAAAGAAAGAAAAACTTATATATGTACAAAAGTAAGGGTAAATATGATGAAGGGATGGAATATGAGTGTAAAGATGAAAATTATAAAAGATTTTATAAAAGGAATTGGTAAGATAAGAAGTTGGTTGAAAAAGAAAGAATAGGATTTAAAAAAAGAGAATATGATCAGGCAGGAGACTAGAACAAAGCCATACACTAGAGATTTAGGGTATATTTTGGTCTTTTAGAAGAAACTGTATCCCAAAATTTTAAAGAGAGAACAACTTATATATATATATATATATATATATATATATATATATATATATATACCAAAAATAAGGTTAACTATTACGAAGGGATAGAATATGACTCTAAAAATGAAAAATAAAAAAGATTTTTAAAAAAAGGGATTGATAAGTTGTTGGTTGAAAAGGAAAAAGAAAAATTCAAGAAAAAAAAGAAGAAAGTTTAAAAAAAAAAATTAACTTTGAAAGACTAAAGTATTCCCGTAGCGCTGGAGTTCTGCCGTTCTCATTGATCGGTAAACTTGGTCTTGGCTGGCTGTTCTTGCTGATCTTCTGGGGGAGGGGCCTGTTGCCATGGTTCCCAAATGTCTTTGCTGGAGGCGGAATTGCCCCACCCTTGCCTGGTCCGGGCTAAGTAATCTGCTCTGGTTTGCTCTGGAGCTTTTGTTCCCTGCAAGCTTTCCCTACAGCTTTGGAGGATGAGAGTAAAAACGGCAGACCCCCAATCTCTGCCGAGGAGGAGCTGGGAACTCGGGGCCCCACTCCTCAGTGAGCCCCCAGAGAAAAGCAGTCAGTCATTCCCGTCTCCCCAGTTTCCGGCCGCACTCTGTGCTCACCCAGCCTGAGACGGGGCATTTCTATCTCTGGCACACGACCCTGTGTGGAGTCTCCAAACCCAGCAGATCCCTGTGGTACACTCCCGCGTTGCTCCTCCTGGGGGAGGAAGGGGAGTCTCCCCACATCTGCCTCCTTTTGGGTCCCTGCTGGAAGAGCAGTGGCCCGACTGTGCCCTGGATCACCGTTTATGGCAACCCCGAGCTGAGAGCCCGTGCCTCGGCTCCATCTCTGCAGCCGGCTTCCCCGCTCCAATACCTGGGAGGTCTGCACTCAGGCACCCCCGGTCTTCCTGTGACCCCGAGTGTCCTGAGACTACACTACCAGCGAGGGTTCCACCCCCTGCTTAGCCACCAGAGCGACACCCCTCAGCAGAGCCGACTTCTAAAAGTTCCAATTTTGTGCTCCATGGCTCTATCACTTGCCAGAAGCAGCTGATGGAAGCCCCCTCCCCCGCCATCTATCCTCCCGAATATCGCCTCGGATTCACTTCTCCACATGTCCTACCTTCCAGAAAGTGGTCGCTTTTCTGTTCAGAGAGTTGCTGCTATTCTTTTCTTTGAGTTCGTAGGTGTTTAGAATGGTTTGATCCGTATCTAGCTGAATTCCTGGGACCAGACAAAATTTAGGTCTCCTACTCCTCCGCCATCTTGCTCCTTGCCCCCAAAGATAACAATTCTGATGAAATCCTTAAAAATAATCCTATTTCTATTATTGCAACAGAAACTTGTCATGAAATTAAAATGACAAATTATACTTCAATGTAGTCAGCATTACCTTAAAATACACCAATAATAAAAAATTCAGAATATTTATAGAATTTTGTCAGTATAGGAAAGAATTAATGCTAAACATTTAGGGGAAGTTTACCAATGGGAAAAAAAAAAGATAAATCAACCATTCTGATTGAAAATCAAATATGTTCTTTACTTCTCACAGTAGAAGATCTTCTGGAAAATTTTGAAGGACTGTGTTTTAAGAGCCATTTACAGAATTCACCTGTGTTTGATATTTCTGTTTTTGTTTTGTGTGTCTTAGATGACATATTATTATTTTGGAAACTATTGTGAAAAAGTAAAATGATAAAAACAGAAAGGTGATATTATATCCATACACCAGGGAATAGAGGTATTTATACACTATCAAAATACTTAAAATAAGAAAACACACTTACACACTCTATTAAAAGCAAGAATCTGAACATGTCCCAGCAATGTAAAGTCTAAAGATCACAGATTACCAGAGAAATTTAAGATAGAGGCTCTATATTAATTCATCGGTATTACCAGTAACATTCTTCCTAAGAAATCAGGAATACATGAGGTTTGTTATCTGGTTGAACAATCATTGAAGAGATTTTGAGAAATGAAAGCCAGTTTGGAAAACTTGTGCATGTATTCCTTAGAAATATGTTTAATAACTGCTTGAAAGTCATTGTATTCACTATGGGCAGTTATAATTTCCCAATCCTAGAATCCAAGGACATTGCTATCACCTATTACATTCTCTATAGCTTCTATAATTTCTACCCTAGAATTCCCATCCTCTATGGCATACAATACACACATACAATTAGGAAGTTGTTCTCTGTCAACTTCCATAATATAAAGATTTCTGAGATTCTTAGAATGATCATGACTGAGGGTATTCTCAAA
This sequence comes from Neomonachus schauinslandi, assembly GCF_002201575.2. Lineage (NCBI taxonomy): Eukaryota > Metazoa > Chordata > Mammalia > Carnivora > Phocidae > Neomonachus > Neomonachus schauinslandi. The sequence continues at coordinate 43,297,559 of NC_058405.1, read as the reverse complement.
ACATATTAATTCTACCATTATTAAAAAAGAGTTTACCTCAGTCATTCCAGATTTTATAAAGATATTATACTTTTCCTCTTTACTAAATTGAGTACTTTATAAATGACATAAACATATCTCTAGTTAGCTTTCCAATTTAAGAAAATATTATCCAGGCCTTTGCTCAGGCAAGATGGGATACAGTTAAAAACTGAATTTGCCCCTTACTTTAAAACAATATGAAGTCTCAATTCTAATATCTGTCATACATACTGTAAGTTGCTCTATGAGGCAAAGCGTTCATTTTTTTTTTCAACATAAGCAAACTTTCTTTATTGATCTATTTGCTGTAGAAATTGACTTAGGTTTGAGATTTTTTAAATATATTTTTAAAAACATTCATGTATTATTTGTTTTTGAAATGAATTTAAATTTAAATGATGTTTCCCAGTGGAGGTGAGGTAAAATAACTTAAAGTCGTTTCTTTTATTATTATTATTTTAAATCATTTAAATTTAAATAACTTAAATGCTGAAAACAAAGATATGAAATTGCTTACTACATGGTATTATAAGAATTTCTCTGGAGTTTCTTTTGACTTTCTCTAAGGTCCAATAATGCTGATGCTGCCATTAAAGATTTGCCTTTCATGTGGTATATCAGTTATTATTTGCTTGTAATGAGCCACCAAAAAAACTTAGTGTCTTGCAAGAAAAACCATGTGTTTAGTTTCTGATACTTTTAGTTTCTGATACTTCAGCACTTTAGGCTGCTCTTTAGGGTTGTAACAGTGGAAAAGTATCCTGCTTAAAACAGGGATTTCTTTTTAAAGTTTTTTACAGTGAAATAAAATAAATAAGGAAAAACCTATACTTCAGAGATGAAATCAATTTCTTTTAACATGGAACATGACAGTGTAAAAAGAAACCAAGAGGCTTCCTTGTAAACATTCTGTTGTACTCCATTGTACACAATCATGTATTTTCTGTGCTGATCAAGATCAGTCACCTTATCCAGCATATTAACCACATATTTTGGCTGCTTCATCTGTGACATGAGAAGTTCCAAATGGCCAGAAGAAAAACTCAAATTTCAGTTTAACAGATAAATAGTTAACACACATAATGTAAATTTTCCCCCCTCAGGTACCAAGGGTTATAAAATTCAGAGGACGGGGCGTCTGGGTGGCTCAGCTGGTTAAGTGTCTGCCTTCGGCTCAGGTCATGATCCCAGGGTCCTGGGATTGAGCCCCACATAGGGCTCCCTGCTCCTCGGGAAACCGGCTTCTCCCTCTCCCACTCCCCCTACTTGTGTTCCTTCTCTCTCTGTTTCTTTCTGTCAAATAAATGAATAAAATGAAAAAAAAAATTCAGAGGACAAAATCACAGGGTACAAGAAGCAATACTTCTAGTTTTGTGAGGTGTAAATCATTGCTGCATCACTTTTACCATTGCCTTGTTTCCTGAATTCAGGTGTACTGGCTATAGTTGAAACATCATCATCTATATAGTATATGGGATAAAGACATAGGCACCATCCTGCAAGTAAACACCCTCCACTCAACAAGTGGTATCTTTTATCTGGAGCATAAACTGAAAAATTTTTAAAGATTTTTAGTTATTTATTTGAGAGAGAGAGCAGAGGGTAGGGTCAGAGGAAGAATCTTTTTTCTTTTCTTTTCTTTTTCTTTTGAAGATTTTATTTACTTATTTGTCTCAGAGAGAGAGCACAAGTAGGGGGAGCTGCAGTCAGAGGAAGAAGCAGGCTCCCTGCTGAGCAAGGAGACGGATGTAGGACTCAATCCCAGGACCCTGGGATCCTGACCTGAGCTGAAGGCAGCCATTTAACCGACTGAGCCACCCAGGTGCCCCAGGAGAGAGAATCCTAAGCAGACTCCACAGTGAGTGTGGAGCCCAGTGTGGGGCTCAGTCTCGGGATCCTGAGATCACAACCTGAGCTGAAACTGAGTAATTCGCTTAACTGTGCCACTCAGGTGCCCCTAAACTGAATCTTCATAAGCCAGAGAGAAAGAGGAGCATGTTTCCTGGTCAGATATTTCTGATGATGAGAGAGCTTTTAAATCAATTAATTATAAAATCTCCAGCTTATTGAATGACTTACTTGATTTAATATCAGAAAATTTCCCATTATCAGAAGCAATGCTACATAGGACAAGATGGTGATGAATAAAGCTTCACTGAGTTTCCAGATGATGATTCTCGCAGAATCATGGATGGCAAGGAAGGCAAATCAATATTCTACTCCAGCAAGATAAACTACTTCCATTTACATAATAGCATGAGTTCAATGTAATCACCCTGCCACCAGTATATTCATTTGGGGGCCTATAGTTGGTCACTATTATAGGCAAGTGAGGCACTTAGTAGTGGTAGGTAGCCAAGACAGTCTTGGTGAGAAACAGCTCGTATCTTTTTTTGCATGCACAATTTTCCACCTCTATGCCGTCTTTTTTCATGCAACTATCATGTGAATATTGCTGTGGCTAGGAAAAAAAGTCAACTGATATCTATCAGGTAAGAGATCTTAGATAATTAATTAAGAGGGTTTAGGCCTTTTTGAACATTTACATGGAACACAGATAGTCTATTTATAGCTCATTTTAAATTTACCCATATAATTTTCTTCAAAGTTCATTGTTTTCAATCTCCTAATCTAGTTCCTTATTCTCTAATCTTGTTCCTACAAATCCTTTCACTATAACCAACTGTTCTGTTGCCTATCAAAACTTGTCAGTGGCTGATACTTTGTGTACCACTGGATTCTCTAAGTAAATACAAGCCAGCCAACTATTCTTTTTGGTGTCCCTATTCAAACCTAGTAGCCTAATGTGCAATGCAGTATAGATTAGAGTTATGCATTTCTTCCAAATTTAAGAAGTTTTAAGCATTGTGACACTTCTTTGGGCAAGTGATTCAAATGAAGCAATTTGCTTTTCCCTTCGGAAAGTATATCCTAATATACTACAGAGCATATGACACTAAGTAACTTTATTGAAATGACAGATCCATCTTTTTGGATGAGATTTATTGCTCAGTTGAGTACCAGTGTCTTCCCAATAATAGTATGTGTCACCATTTTATCTTGACAAGATGTCCCAATGTAGTGGATATGCATAATGATATATGGAATGGAGAGATGATTAAACACTATGGTGTAAATAAGTCACTAATCCAGAAAGGTGATAGGCCCTGAGGCAAAATGTGGAAGGTGGCTTGTTATCCTTGCTAGTACTATTTATTGGTTTTAATAAATCCAGACCAACTGCTGGCATACAAGATGCTAGGACAGTAATATTTTTAACACTTTTTTTCAGAAACCACATCCCTAACAGCCACTGTAAATGGAGTCACTATTTGATTACAATAATTCAGTTAGGTAATTTAATTGGGGGTGTGATAAAAAGTTAATGATCTCTGCTTCTTTCAAATCTTTGATGAAGCATTTCTTCTGGTTAATCATGTTGGTAAGCAAGATAAGCCAGATTCTTTTGTGTCTAGAGAGCTAGTAGGAAGACTCTGCCAGTGGCTTTATAAACCCACTCCAACCATGTATTCAGAAACTAGAAAAATAACCACAGGTTGTGTTTACAGAATTGCTGGATTCACTAAAAGATTGAAATAGGCCAAATTCAATATTTGCTTTGATCATTATTTATTAGAAGATTTGCTATTTTCCTTTCCCTGATGTAGTTACCCTGGTTGTAAGTGTCAGGTATCTGGTACCTTGTACAAGTCCTTTCAGAAAGTACCTGGGATATTTATAATATAAAATTTTGCTAAAAATGCAGAGTCACTTTTCAAGGATACTTTCCCATCATTATTCAAGGATTTCCAGGTCTGAGAACTGACACAAAATTGGGAAGTTTAGCAGGGACCATAAATCTTTGGGATGACTCAAGGATTTTGTTGTTGTTGTTGATCTTGCTTATCTTGTTTTGTTTTTTGTTTTTTTTGGTTTTTTTTTTTTTTAAAGATCTTATTTATTTGAGAGAGAGAGAATGAGAGAGAAAGAACACATGAGAGGGGATAGGGTCAGAGGGCGAAGCAGACTCCCTGCTGAGCAGAGAGCCCGATGTGGGACTCGATCCAGGGACTCCTGGATCATGACCTGAGCCGAAGGCAGTCGCTTAACCAACTGAGCCACCCAGGCGCCCCTATCTTGTTTTGTTTTAAAAATTTTTTTGGCTTACAAAAAAATTGGGAAGGAAATTTTCTATTATTCCAGTATGGATGATATATCTATTTTTGTCTTAGGATACCATGATCAGTCGGCCATTATTGTATATACCTATTGTTCTACCATTCTGATGACTGTATTGACTGCTGTTTATTATGACCACACCAGTGTCCCTGGTTGCTGGGTGCTGCTACATTATGTTAGTACTCTGAGACCTCATCATCCTTATTGAAATCAGAGTTACAATGGAAATACAGTTCTTTCATTAGTAGCCTAGAGAATATAGATACTAAAATTATTTCCAATAATAAAATTAATAATAAAATAAAATTCCCCCTCCCCAATATATACTTAATATTGCAGTACAAAGGATATGTATTGTACTCTCTTGTGGAACAAATTTAGAGGTTTCTAAACCTTATTTATCCCATGTTTCTATTTAACACAGGTTTCATTTAGCCAATGAAGTATCAGAATAATTTTTGGAAATGTAGATTAGACATCGCAGTCAGATTCTTTAAAAGGCTCACTTTTGGGGCGCCTGGGTGGCTCAGTCGTTAAGCGTCTGCCTTCGGCTCAGGTCATGATTCCAGGTCCTGGGACCGAGCCCCGCATCGGACTCCCTGCTCAGCGGGAAGCCTGCTTCTCCCTCTCCCACTCGCCCTGCTTGTATTCCCTCTCTCGCTGTGTCTCTCTCATCAAATAAATAAAATCTTTAAAAAAAAATGAAAAATGAAAGGCTCACTTTTATAAATAATCATTACCTTGCCACTCAACATAGAACACAAAAGGAATATGTATGTTTTGGAAATATCTAAGCCTTTGGATTGCAACAGAAATGGGTTTGAATCCCCCTTTGAAATTTATTTGATCTGATACATTGTGTAAATTATTGAACCTTTATAAATATAATTATCATCAACATAGACATCATTGTAGTATATCATAAAACTGAATTTCATGTAAAGGTCATTGTGAGAATTATATGTGTCTAGTAAATGGTGATATTATAAAAGCAATCTTATTAAATGAAGGTGAGAATAAATAAAATTAAATGATGGTAACTCAATTCTAATTTTCATAGTATCTACTAGGTGGCTACAAAGTATTTAACTAGAATGCTTTGAAACTGGGGATATGAATTTTTTTTTAACTCTGTGATAGTTAAACTTCCCTGTCTAAACCATATGTATGCTTTTATTGTTAGTCATAAGTGGTGGCTTAAGTGCTTCTGAAACTGAATTCAAAAAACATATACTGAAACAGTGCATGTACACAGGCAATCGAAACACAACTCTTTAACTTGAATTACTGCACACAAAGCAGTTCCATGTTGACAGCTAACTATTATTTATGAGAAGATGATATATTACTTCAAGTTCTCCTGACAGTCTTTATGTATATTTCTTTTACCCAGGACAGTTGCAATTTAATAGTGCATTAAAAGACCATGTGCTATGCCATTTGTCATATGCTATATTTGTATAATCTATGCTATTTCCTGCTTGAGTCCTAATTAATCTAGCAAACACCTCATTACCTTTTAAAGACCCGACTCTATTTTAAGGTTAATTATTAAACTATTGCAACACTGACACATTAAGTATACACACACATATATCTTTTTTGATATCCAGAAAATTCGTAAGGTATTGGGGAAAGTTTCTTTATGATCTCACTTTAGTCATGTTTAATTTTAACCTTTCTTTATAGGAGTGGCTTTGCCTTATGCTACATAATATTTACTTTTACATCCATGTAAACAAAACGTAAAGACAATTTTGTGAACTTTTTTTTATGTCACACAATGACACAGATTATCCTGATACCAACATTGAAATGTACCATCCTATTATTAGGAGGTCTTCCTAAACATTTTGGCCCTCCCAGTTAATTTTATAGACTCTGAGTATGAGCTTTCCAAGGTGTATAAAATACCAGGTAGAAAAATACTCCAGAATATTCCTAAGTCTATACTGCAAAACTGGGTATATTGAAAATCATTTTCCTAAGCACACTCTCTTCAAATTCCACAGAGAAAACAAACAAGCAAAACAAACCACAGGTATGGCATAAATAAGTGGTTCTAATCTTTCATTTATGAAGTGGTTTATAAATTGAGTCCACATTTTAAGAAAATGACATTGAGGAGTCAGGGGAGTTGAAGAGCAGAAATCTACATTTTAAATAACCTCAGGAAGGAATTCCTTGGGTAGAGTTTGAAAAACACAGTTCTAAACTGTCTGTGCCATTCATTTTTGTTTTTCTCCTAGATCTCTATTAGATCAAATAAATGGATTTTTAAAATGTTCTTTAAAACATGCCTATTTTTTGCTCAAGAATAACATTTCTAAAAGATACCATTTTGCTCTTTTTTACTACCATTTGGAGGTAAACTAGCATTTTTTAAAAACCAAGTCAAGTTTTTTTTTTTTTTAAACAGATTTCTTAAAACAAGAAACAAGAATGAATGAATTCATTTGTCCCATGTGCACAAAGGACAGTTTAGATACACACAAATGTACAACAATAAATAGGGATGAAAAGAAAGCACAGAACCGCCAAAAGCTGAATGATTGAATATGTGGTTCTCAGCCTTAAGAGACTTAGAAATATGTTGTCATTTGGATAATAATTGGTTTCCTATGCATTAAGGACGAAAACCTGAAATGTCAGTAGCTCATCAATTACCATCTAGTAGTGTCCTCTGATGGGCTTTCTTATCAGACTCCAATTTTGAGCCATAATAGAATTTTATAAAAGCCTTTCTACTTGTATTTAATTTAGACTTTCAATAAGTGCTGCGTTTCAGGCAGAAAAAATTATGTTTCTAAAGGCGGTATTTTAAGATCATATTGGTCTTACTTGACACAAAGCCCTTTGCTATTACATCTAGGATTAAAAAAAAAAAAAAAGTACAAAGCTTGTCATTCTCAGTGAAGAAAAAAATGAGCTCAGTAAAATTGGTGAAGTCTTTCTATATAACCAATTTTACTTGGTATCCTGTCGTCTTTGTAATCTGCTTTATTAGCGCATATAACAAATACTTAATAAAAGCTCATTTTGCGCCTAAGAATCATGTAAAGTACGGAAGTAATAAACATAGTTAACCCTTTGACCCATCACTGCCTGTGGAAAAGTAACAATTAGAAGGGTTATTTTTACTAAAAAAAGGTAAAAAATAATGGATTTTCAAAGGTATAAATGAGAGATAAAAATAACAGAGATGACTTACATTTATATATTAACTAAATGAAAATAAGACAAAAATCTGAGTTTATTTGCAGGTGCTATGCAAAAAAAAATTCTATAGATTCCATATTTGTCATCTGGGAACTTACGTTCTAAACAAAAGAATAAAAAGATAAATACATAAACATGTCAAAAGAAGTATCATATTGAGCTTTATAAAAGGAGAGTAAGGCAAACCAGGATCACATGTAAGATCACATTCATTAAAAAATGAACATATACATTGTGCTCTGGATAAAACATTAATATGTATGGTAACAGGAATAACTAAATAAAGGGGGAAAATGTCACTGCCTATAAATTAGGCCAGGGTTATGAAAAAAATATCACCTGAAGTAGCCCTTAAACAAATAGGTTAAGGACACAATAAAATACAGGCAAAAAACACATTTCACAAATAGGCAGCATACATTGAGAAATGAAGTAAAAATTAATGAAATTAAAATCAACTGCCTAAATGATTAGTATAAGCCAGAATACATGATTACTATATTAGTTATTGTGAAATAGACTGGCCTGATCTTTTTTTGCTGTGGAATGTGATTAAAAGCTCCTCAAAGTTCTTTGGGGAGTAGGAGCATATAATCCTATGTATTGGGCATCAAAAGATCATATGCAAAAAGATTGATTTTGAAATGCATTCATCATGGAGGAAAGCTAATCGAGAACTTGTAGAAACGACTTGTAGAAATGAGTGAATGATTTGGCTATGGTAATGAAAACTTGACAATATCTTCTCCCAGCCCCAGGGAAGTCACTGGAGATGTGACAGAAATGGCCCTTATGAAAAAGTCAAGCATTTGCAGTAGGTAAATCTTAAACAGGGAAAGAGAATAATCATTCCGTTTCAAGAATTGGAGAAGGACAGCCAATTATTTGCCAAAACAGCAGGGGTGGTTATAAAGTAAAGGGTAGCGCATATTGAGAATTTTTTCTTGTTGCTTGACTCTTAGATTTAAAGATGGCTGTGGAGTACATACAATCCTGAAAACAACAAAGAACAGGTGAAGTTAGTATAACAGAATGATAAGTGAACCAGAGGAAGCAAAGCCCATGTGGAAAGCTACTGAAAACAAATGTACCTGTCTTCCTCCAGAAATGTTGGTTATTTGAATGTTTAAGGGAATATATGCATATATTGGATGATATCAGTGGATGAGCCTTGATATTCACACACAGCATGGAGGAAAGAATATAGTGTGTTATAATGCCACTTGAGATAGAAGTAAGAGATAACTGAAAAAAGAAAGGTAATTATGAGGCTGGGTATTCATCGAAGCAAGTGACATAACAAGGTAAAAAGGCGGGCTGGTACCAGCAGTCATTTGGATTGTGACATGGGGTATAGGTAGGTGGTGATCAGAGAGAAAACTGCATTGTTGATGAAGCATATTGGCTAATAATAAAGAATCTTTGTCTTGGTTAGCACTCTAATGATTTATAAAACAATGTAAAAGCTAATTAGAACATTCACAAGATAATGAAAGAATTTTTGCAGCATGTCCAATATGCCATTCAGAGGAATTAAATTAATTGGCTACAAGGTTAATACACAAAATTGTTGGAACAGTGTTGAGGAAAGCATATTTTTACACATTGCAATACACCCTGGGTCACATTCCTCTAATTTTTTATCGATTCTTTAAGTTCTTATCTGTCACCAAATTTGAAATAGAAACAGTATATGAAGTAATATAGTTTTAATTAGACTAGCTACACATCAAACTATAATTGGTCTACTGAATGATATAAAATTTCTCTAATGCATTTTATCCAGATTCTTTCTCTCAGGGACAACTGCTATTCAAGAGTTTCATTGCATTTTCTGACAGGGAGTTCTAGAAATTCTTTGCCAGTGATTTAATTGTTACCATCTCACAGTGTATACAAATATCAAATCATTATGTTATACACCTGAAGGTAACAATGTTATATGTCAATTATACCTCAATTAAAAAAAAATGTGACTTACTTGGAAAATCACTATAGTATCAAATAAAATTTGAAAGCTTATGAAATTGGAAAAATAAAATTCCATTACATTTAATGTTTTTTAAAAAAAGATTTATTTATTTATTTTAGAAAGAGAGGGGGAGAAGGGTGGGGAGGGGCAGAGGGAGAAGGAGAGAGAATCTCAAGCAGACTCCCTGCTGACTGCAGAGCCCAACTTGGGCTTGATTTCACAACCCTGAAGTCATGACCTGAGCCAAAAATCAAGAGTCCCATGCTTAACCAACTGAGTCACTCAGGACAGTAATATAATTCTCAATTCTAACAATGCATCCTTGATTTAATGAATAAAGAAGGTTCATTTTTAATTTATTTTTTATAATATATATTTTTAAATTTAAATTCAATTAATTAACATATAATGAATTATTAGTTTCAGAGGTAGAGGTCAGTGATTCATCAGTCTTATATAATACCCAGTGCTCATCACATCACGTGCCATCCTTAATATCCATCACCCAGTTACCCCATCCCCCTACCCCCTCCCCTCCAGCAACCCTCAGTTTGTTTCATATGATTAAGGGTCTCTTATGGTTTGTCTCCCTCTCTGGTTTCATCTTGTTTTATTTTTTCCTCTTTCCCTGTGATCCTGCTTTGTTTCCTAAATTCCACATATGAGTGAGATCATATGATAATTGTCTTTCTCTGACTGACCTAATTCACTTAGCATAATACCCTCTAGTTCCATCCATGTCCTTGCAAATGTCAAGATTTCTTTTTTTTTTTGGGATGGCTGAGTAGTATAACATTGTGTATGTGTATGTATACACACACACACACATCTTTGCTGGATAAAGTATTCTTGGCTGCATATTTTTCTCATTTAACACTTGGAATATATCATGCCAGTTCCTTCTGCCCTGCCAGGTCTCAGTGGATAGGTCTTCTGCCAGTCTGATGTTTCTACCCTTCTAGGTTATGGGCCTCTTATCTCGAGCTGTTTTCAGTATTCTATGTTTGTGAAATTTGCAAGTTTCACTATTATATGTAGGGATGTTGACGTATCTTTATTGATTGTGAGGGAGGTTCTCTGTGCCTCCTGGAGTTCGCTGCCTGTTTCCTTCCCCTGATTAGGGAAATTCTCCGCTATAATTTGCTTCAGTATACCTTCTGTCCCCACCCCCTTTCCTCTTCTTCTGGGATCCTAATTATTCTAATATTGTTTCACTTTATGCTATCACTTATCTCTCAAATTCTCCCCTCGTGATCCAGTAGTTGTTTATCTCCCCTTTTCTCAGCTTCTTTATTCTCCATCATTTTGTCTTCTCTATCACTAATTCTCTCTTCTGCCTCATTTATCGTAGTAGTTGGAGCCTCCATTTTTCATTGTATCTCATTGATAGCCTTTTTGATTTGGACTTTTTTAGATTTTAGTTCTTTTATTTCTCCAGAAAAGGATTCTCTAGTGTCTTCTATGCTTTTTTCAAGCCCAGCTAGTATCTTTATAATCATCATTCTGAACTCTAGTTCCGACATCTTACTAATGTCCGTATTGATTAGGTCCCTGGCAGTTGGTACTGCCTCTTGTTCTCTTTTTTGAGGTGAGTTTTTCCATCTTGTCTTTCTTACAGAAAGTGGTCAATTTTCTACTTGCAGAGTGAAAGCTATTTTTTTCTTAGATCTCTGGTTGAGTTTGCAGTGTTCAGAATCATTTGATAGCTGAATTCCTGGGACCAGACGAAACTAAGGTCTCCTACTCCGCCACCATCTTGGACTCCCTGTCTCCATAGTTTTGCCTTTTCCAGAATGTCATCTAGTTGGAATTACACAGTATGTAGCCTTTTTAGACTGGCATCTTTCACTTAGTGATGTGAGTGATGTCTCTCTTCATAGCTTCATAGCTCAGTTCTTAGTGCTGCACTGCCTTGAGGCCTGTTCAACTTGTCTGAACTTTTGTACCTGCAAGTAACTGGATGGGTGGACTCCAAAACCCCTGCAGTTCCGTGGGTAGCCTGCCCTGGGACTGGCAGGGCCTGCTCCTTAAACTGCCTCCTAGGCTAAAACCCACAGAAAATGCAGAGGGCACACTGCTCCTCCCTTCTTGGCTTCTAAGCAGCCAACTTCCAAACCTGGCTTCCCTGTCCAAATTCAACACTGTGTGAACCTGGGAAAGTTACTTAACTTCTCTGTGCTTCAGTGTCCTTTTCTGAAAAATACATATGGGATTAGGGAGATCTGAGGCTCCTATAGAAGGCTTCACTTACCCCTACCTGCTCCTCTCTCCCAACTTCCAGCTCCCTCCCAAGGGCTCACCCCTGAAAGCATCCACCTGGTTGCCCATTTCTGTCTTTCAGGGCACCCTTCATGTACCCTTCAGCACCCACCCTTGCTTATCCACTGTAAGAGTGCCCTGCTCTAAGCCCTTCTATCTGCCTCAACCCTTGATTCTCTGCTTCACTATATAGCAAAGTTGTTCACCCACCACTCCTCCTTGCCCACCACCTTCTGATCCCACCCAGTCTGTAATCTCCCCACCATCCCCCCAGTCAAGATTTCCAAGGATGACTACACTGTCTGCATGTGGCTGCCAGGATCCCTGGCTCTCCTAATTTCCCTCTGATCCCCAACCAATCCTGGGATGTGTCATATCCCAGGATCCTGAGATCATACTACCTATTTTTTTTTTTTTGTACATTTTTAGTTAAATGCCAGTTCGTTAACATACAGTGTAATATTAGTTTCAGGTGTATAACACAGTGATTCAGCACTTCAATACAACACCCAGTGCTCATCACAAGTGCCCTCCTTAATCCCCATCACCTATTTAGCCCATCTTGCCCCACCTCCCCTCTGGTAACCATCAGTTTGTTCTCTAGAGTTAAGAATCTCTTTCTTGGTTTGCTTCTCGTTTCTTCCCCTCTATGTTCATCTGTTTCATTTCTTAAATTCCACATATGAGTGAAATCATATGGTATTTGTCTTTCTCTATTTCACTTAGCATTGTACTTTTCTAGCTCCATCCACATCATTGCAAATGTCAAGATTTCATTCTTTTTTATGGCTAAGTAATAGTCCATTGTGTGTGTGTGTGTGTGTGTGTACCACTTCTTTATCCATTCAGCAGTCAATGGACAGTTGGGCTGTTTCCATAATTGGCTATTGTAGATAATGCTGCTATAAACATTGGGGTGCATGTATCCCGTTAAATTAGTACTACCCATTCACATTATGGAAATATGTTGGGAGAAAAATTCTATGAAAGACTGAAATTCCAACTTGCCACCCAAATGGAAGCCAGAGGAATTTTTGAGGGTTTATATTAATAAGTATTACTGCTAGACTTTGAAATTACTTCTGGGTGAAGCCCTGAGCCTTTAGCCGACAAATGTGATTGTTAGCAGTTTACACAAAAGAATTCTTAGACTAAGGTCTAGGTGAACAGCTACAACGGATTTTGCATTATACTTTCAGTTACCTTTATTTAGCTTTTCTAATAAAATAAATATATTTAGTCTGATTTTCTTTATCTCCACTGGCATTCACTGGTTAACAACACCTAGTGTAGGCAACCTACACACTTTCCATTTCCATGCTTTTCCAGCTCTAACTCATTCTCCACTTTTAGAATTTACTTTATAGTTAATGTGACTTTTTAGAGCCATAGATCTGATCAGTTTGCAAACCTATTTATTATCCATCTATGTCTTTCCACCCTTATGTTAAAAATGGGGAAATTTTGCCTCAGAAGGCAAAAATCCAAAGGATAGATCTATCTGATGTTAGAATACACATTCATCCAAATGTTTCCATGTGTAATTTATTCCCACTGTAAAAGCATCATAAAGTTTGATTGTAATATTATTTTGAAATACTGTAAGTCTTGAAATATGTTACTACTAATATATGTATTTCACATACCAGATTTTTCTATGTAAATTACAGTATACATTTTGAAAAGTACTTTGCAAGATGTTAGCTATCAAATCACTTAAAAAGACTATTTTAAAATTTTTATCATTTTATTTTTATTATCATTATGTTATCATGGTAAGTGTGCTCTTTAATCCCCATCCCCTGTTTCCTCCATCCCCCCACCCATCTCCCCTCTGGTAACCAATAAAGAGAGCTGCCAAAAATTTGTTTTAAATTAAAACAAAAAATTAGGGCGCCTGGGTGGCTCAGTTGGTTAAGCGACTGCCTTCGGCTCAGGTCATGATCCTGGAGTCCCTGGATCGAGTCCCGCATCAGGCTCCCTGCTCGGCAGGGAGCCTGCTTCTCCCTCTGACCCTACCCCCTCTCATGTGCTCTCTCTCTCTCTCTCATTCTCTCTGGCTCAAATAAATAAATAAAATCTTTAAAAAAAAAAAATTAAAAAAAAAAAATTAAAAAAAAAATTAAAAAAAACCAAAAATAAAAAGCCTATTTGAACACTTGCTCTGAATTTTTTTAATACATTGAAACTGTGTAGTCTAAAATATGTGTCCCAGTTAAGTCAATCTTTATAAGGTTATTAAGGTTACAATGAAAAGATTCACAGTTGCATCCTCAAAGAACAGAGCTATTGTTATTATGATCTTTTATAAAAAGCTAATTTTGTGTATTTGGTTATATATTTCATTTTTAAGAAAGAATATTGACTATCAACAGTTACAAATATTTAATGCTAATAGGAAAATAAATTTATTAGAATAATTGGCTAGAATTTTGTTACATAATCTAAGAAAAGGAACTTATTTCCTTTTGTCAAATAGGAATTAGCTTTGAACTAAACCAGCAGGAACTGAGTTATCAGCTATATATAACATAATTATAAATATGTTTTTTCATTTTTAATTAGGTATAAGTTGCATACAGTAAAATGTACTCTTTTTAGTTTCATAAATATATTCAATCTTGTGACTACCACTGATAGCGAGATATAGAACCCCTCCAACACTTAAATAATCACTTCATGTTCCTTTATAGACATTGCCTTCCCCAGTATTGCCATTGGTTTGTTTTCTGTCACTAGGATTTTGTGTTTGTAAGAAAGCCAAGTAAATTGAATCATGCAATATAAAGCTTTTTTTATTCTGGCTTTTTCCAATTTGAGATTCTTCCATATCATTGCATGTATTATTAGTCTATTCATTTGTATTCTAGAGTTGTATTCCATCATAGGGATGTAAAACATTTTGTCTATTGCTTTCACAGTTAAACACAATTTGCCTGTTTTCAGTTTTTGTTGATTACAAATAAAACTGTCATAAATATTTGCATATAGATTATTGGGTGAGCATACATCTTTTATTTCATGTAGACAAATATATAGGAATAGCATTGATTGGTTGTAGGGTAAGTGTCCTTTTAACATTATAACAAGTTGACAAAACATTTTCCAAAATGGCTGTACCATTTTGAATTCCAAAGAAAAATGTTGTAAATTCCAGTTGTTCCATATTTTTGGCGATACTTAGTAACTTTTTTAGCCATTTAATAAGCATATATTGGTATCTCAGAATGGTTCAAATTTATTTTTCCCAATGATTTGATGTTAAGCATCTTCTTTTGCATGCATTTGCCATCCATATTTCTATTTTGGAGAAGTATCTGTTCAAACATTTTGTCCAATTTGGGGAATATTTGCTTATTGTTGAACTTTGAGAGTTCTTTATATTTGTGAATACAGGTATGTGATTTTAATATATTTTCTCCCAATCTCTAACTTGTCTTTCACTCCTTTAATATATGTTTTGTCAAAGAGCCTAACATTTTGATTATGGTGAAGTCCAGCTTCTCTTTGTTTTATTTTGTAAGTGGTTTTCAAGACTGAATCTAAGAAATCTTTGTCTAATGTAAGATCTCCCTATGTGTTTTCTACTAAAGATTTTTGATTTGTTTGTTTTTTATTTTACATTCCATTTAGGTCTATGATAGAGTTTAAGTTTTTATTTGGGTAAGAGGTAAGAGATGAGTTTCACTTTTGGCCAACATATGTCCCTTAGTTCTAGCACTATTTATGAAAAAGTATCCTTTCTCTGAAGAGTTATCTTTAAGCCTTTGTTGAGCATCTTTGAACTTTTATTTAAGCATCTTTTACTGGACCTTCTTTTTACTTGCACTGATCTATATAGCCCATGATTTCTCTAATTCCATGCTGTTTTGACTACTGTATCATTTAATAGGTCTAGAGAGAGGTAGTGTTATAAGCTTACTTTGTTCTTTTTTTTTTTTTAAGATTTTATTTATTCATGTGTGAGAGAGAGAGAGAGAGCTCATAAGGGGAGAGAGGCAGAGGGAAAGGGAGAGCAGACTCTGAGTAGGAAGCTGGACTTGGGGCTCAATCCCAAGACCCTGAAATCATGACCTGAGCCAAACGCAGACGCCTAACCATCTGAGCCACCCAGGCGCTCCTTAATTTGTTCTTTTTTAAAATTGTTTTCCCAGTGAGAGATCCTTATCCTTTTTATATAAATTTGTAATCTAAATTTACAGAAAATTGGATTTGTTGATTTATTATTATTATTTTAGAATTTGTTAATTTTCTTAAGGAAAAGCTTGCTGAGGGTTCAATTAACATTACATTAAATCTAGAAAGCAGTTTAAAGAGAATTGACATCTTAATTATATTGAATTTTTCAATCTGTGACAGTGGAATGCCACTCAAATTATTTAGGTATTTTTTATTTTTTTGATCAGTGTATTGTAGTTTTCAGCATGCAGATCTTGCACATATTTTGCAAGACTTTTAGGTGAGTATGTAAGGCTTTCAGTGCTAGTGTAAGTAGTGATATTTTTATTTTAATTTACAATTTTTCATTTCTAGTCTTTAGAGATAAAATTGATTTTTGTATCTTAATATTCTGTGACCTTACTAAGCTCATTTAGTTCCAATCAAGTTTTTTGTAAAACTTTTGTGATTTTATGAAGACCATCATGTTAGCTGTGAATAAAAAGTTTTATTTCTTCTTGTCCTATTGATGTGACTTTTATCTATTCTTTGTTCTTTATTAAACAAACTAAGGCCTCCAGCAAGTTGCTGAATAGAAGTAGTGAACAAACAGATTTGCTTTGTTCCTGACAATGGGGGTATGGGGTAGGGGGCACAGTCTTTCATCAGTATATATGTTACCTTATATATATGTTAGGTTTACGGTAGTTCCCTTTATCAGGTTGAGAAAATTCACTTCCATTTCTAGTTTGCATAAATTTTTATGATAAATACATATGAATTTTGTTAAAGAAATGTTTCTTTACCTGCTGAGATGATACGGTTTTGCATCTTTAATATGTTGATGAGGTGAAGAACCTTGGTTAATTTTTGAATTTGAACTGACTTTTCTTTTTGGAGATGAAGCTCACTTGGTCATGTTACAATATCTTATTTACATATTGCTGGTTTCTATTTGCTAATGATTGGATGTGAATTTTTGTACTTATGTTTATGAGGGATATTTGTCTATAGTTTTCATTTCTTAAGATGTTTTTATTGAGTTTTGGTATCAGATTAATCTGGCCCCTTAAAAAATGTGTTGTTTCTTCTATATTTAGGAAGATTGTCTATAAAAATGATAAGATGTCCTCCTTAAATGTTTAGTATAATTTTCCATTGAAGCCATCTGGGCCTGAATTTACCTATATGGGAAGATTTTTAACTGGGAGTAAAATTTCTTTATGAAATATAAGGCTATGCAGTCAATTTCTTTTTGAGTGAGCTTTGACGATTTATTTCTGTCAAAGATTTTTGTATTTCACCTAAATTATCAAAATAACGAGCATGGATATTTTTGTAATATTATTTAAGTATATTTTTAATATTTGTAGGGTCTGGGGGCACCTGGGTGGCTCAATCAGTTAAGCATCTGCCTTCAGCTTAGGTCACTATCCCAGGGGCCTGGGATCAAGCCCCGCATTTGGCTCTCTGCCCAGTGGAGAGCCTGCTTCTCCCTCTCCCTCTGCTGCTCCCCCCTGCTTGTACTCTGTCTCTTTTTGTCAAATAAATAAAATATTAAAAAAATATCTGTGAGGTCTGTAATATTATCCCATCATTGATTCCTAATATTGGTAGTTTGTGTCATTCTCTCTTTTTCTTTATTTCTTGGATTTTAGAGCTTGATTAGATTTACCAACTTTTTTTCAAAGGATTGGCTTTTCATTTAATTGAATTTTTTTTTGTTATTCTTTTGCCAGTTTTGTGTATTTATGCTCTTGTCTTTTATTTCCTTCCCTGTGCTTGCTTTGGAATCAATTTGCTGTTCTTTCTGAGCCCCTGAGGTGGAAGCATAGTTCATTTATTTGAGAACTTTCTTCTTTGATAATATAAGTATTTAATGCTATACATTTCTCTTTAAGGATTACTTTAGCTATATTTCATACTTTTGACATATTGTGTCTTTATGTTCATTTTGTTCAAACTTTTAAAAAGTTTTTCTTTGTTTTTCTCTTTCATCCATTTGTTACTTAGAAGGGAGCTAATTTCCAAATATTTGCAGACTTTCTGATACATTTGTTACTTCATTCCAATTCAATAAGGTCAAATAACTGTAAAATGACTAGTCTTTTAAATATTTTAAGTTTTGTTTTATGAGGCACAATACAGCTTTTCTTTTTGATTACCTCATGTGCACTTGAAAACAGTATACGTTTTTCTGTTCTCACTGAAGAGGGGTTATAAATGTCAATTAGGCCAAATGTTTTGATACTGTTGTTCAGATCTTGTTCAGTCAGCTGTTGAAAGGGGAATATTAATGTCTCCAAATAAAACTGTGGATGTGTCTACTTCACTTTTAGTGTTATTGGTTGTTGCTTCATGTTTGTTTTGTTACGAGATGCATACACATTTAGGAATTGTATATTTTCTTAGGGAATTATCATCTTTATCATTTTGTAATATCATTACTTAATTCATAAACTTCCATGTTCTGAAGTCAACTTTATAGGACAATAGTATAGCTGTTACATCTTTCTTTCAATTTGTCCTTCCATGGTATGTTTTTTCATCCTTTAATTTTTAGCCGATCTCTATCTTTATATTTATGTAGGTTTCTTGTAGACAACATATAGTTTGGTAAATATAAAATATCCAATATGACAGTCTCCACTTTTAACTGACTTTTTTATGTAATGTAATTATTGAGGGTGGATTAAAGTCTACCATCTTGCTACCTGTTTTCTATTTGTTCCATCTGTTCATTTTCCCCTCTTTCTTTCCTTATTTGGTATTAATAATTTTATTGTTTTAAATAATGGCATGGGATTGAAAATACCTACCCTTTATTAATCAGTTTCTACCTTTATATAAAATTGTCTGCTTTAAATCTAGTTTAATGATCTTAAAAGAGTACACTTTTTTAAAAGATTTTATTTATTTATTTGACAGAGAGAGAGAGGGAGAGAGAGGGAGCACAAACAGGGGGAGTAGAAGAAGAAGAAGCAGGCTCCCTGCCGAGCAGGGAGACCAATGCTGGGCTCAATCCCAGGACCCTGGGATCATGACCTGAGCTGAAGGTATATGCCTAACTTATTACACATTTCCTCTTTATACATGCTACAAACACAATACATTACTATTAGTTTTGGTTTAAACATTAGTTACCTTATAGAAATAGTTATAGAAGTTCCAGTGCTCATTATTAATTGGGTAGATCCAAATTTCTGTCTTGTATTAAATCTTCTGTCTAAAACACCCCCTTTAACATGATTTAGTACAGGCCTATTGACAATATACCCTCTTAATTTTTGCCTAGTAGTTTTTCCCATCTTCAACTTTGGAAGATTTTTGATGAACTTATAATTCTGATTGGACAGTGAATTTTTTTTCTTTTTAATGTTTATATTATTTAAGTTATTAATATTTTTAAAATATGTCATTCCATATTTTTCTGACCTTCACTAGTGTCTGACAGAATTAGCTCCAGATAAGCAAAGACTTATATTTGGTTTCCTTTTGGAGGTATCTGACTTTCCTTAGTTTAAGTTTTAGTTGGTTGCTCTGTCACCTTGGTTCTCTGATGGATTAAAGTTATGAATTTGAAGGCTGTCCTGAGTTTGTTGGTTGTAATGGTGGTCAGGTGGAAATGTTACTTGTTCAGATTACTCTAAGTGAAAGCCAGAAATTAATATTATTTTAATAAAAGCTAATTGAGTTTTCCAAGGAAATATCTATGAAAACTATTGTATTTTACCTTTAGCTACTCATGCTTAACTGAAAACTAGAGGTTTGCCTTCTTTTCACATCTGCAGTTCAAACTGAAGTTATAGAACAGCTTGTCCTCCTCCTCCATGTGGTGGCCTTTCTTTGTAGATTGCTTCCCTTTAAATCATTTGATACTTTCAGTGAAGTGAAAAAAGTGCAAGGTCGCAGTATTTATCACATTAACGATGGATTTATTAATGTTTGTTATATAAATAATTCTAGCTTTAAACTATTTGACATAATATGAAGTCTCAGAACAATGTTCATACTTGCATTCTACTTTCTTCTGAAAAAAATAAACCTAAGAATTGAACATTAGGTAGTGAAATAGTACCTCATACAGTAAATTTTTTTAAGATGTCATATTATTTTGGGGAGGCATCAAACTTTTTTACTCATCTTTGTGGATATTTAAAAATTGGATAATATAATCTATTATATATCTTTACAATCTGAGAAATATGTATTTGCCAAACACAGGAAGTTAATAAATTTCATTCTTCCTCATCCACATTTTCCCTGATCAATGCTGTCTTGTAGCTGGTGAAATTGCTAACAAAGAATCTGTTTCCAAATGCTCTTCTTCTAAAGCTAAAGAAAAAGAAAAAATAAAAAAAAGCTTAAAATTCTATTGTTAATAGAATATCTTAAAAAATATGTATGCTAGTCTTCATCAGTGATTATAATATTAACTCAACCTAAAGATAGAGAGTTCCATTTTTTAAAAAATGGTGATGACTTCTGATACTGCCTTTTGCATCATTTACAATAAGCATCACTGAACCATAGTATTATATGCATAAGAATAAGGTATCTTGAATTATTTAATACACTATATTTATACAAGCAAGGCAACCATATGGATGAGTTCCATTTTTTATTATATAAGCCTTAACTTTTGTTCTTTAAATTTTTTATCAGTGTCATTCAGTGTAAAAAGTTTAAACATTTTCTTTAATAAACCAGTGAGGGAGCAACTATTCTGCACATTTTCTTTGTATTCTCTTCAAAATAGTAATCAGTTTTTATTCTAAATTTCAAAGGAAAAAAATATAATCTAATTTTCACTGGTATATCATAAATTATGTCAAATTATCTTGTGAGATAGGATAAAAAATTTATACAAATATGACAATGGAATTTGTCATATTTGGTATTCAGAATTCCACTGAGACTACTTCTGTGTATTACACAGAACTTTTCTGATTAGGCATAACCAAGTGATTCTAATTTATGAAATTTTCTCAAACTTAACAGCTGCATCATTTTTAAAATGTGCCTTGACTCATTGGTATGAAAAACATCAAAAGATATTTCATTTTGGAAATTGAGGCTGGTGGCTCCTCTTTTCATAAAAACAAGGAGCTCCCTATATTTTGAAATATGTTTATTTTTACATGTATGCTTTGAAGTGGTCACAATCTTAAAAGTTGGATTACAGGAAGGTAATTTCTCAATTTGGAGATGCTGAGAAATGTTAGCTTTCATTTTAATAGCATTAAATTTACATCATTGTGTCTAATTCCAAGAAGCAAAACAAAATAAACACATTAGCCGCATATTCTATCATCTCTCTAGAATGTTGTAAGTAATTAATGTAGTCAGTTTGGTTAAAAAAAAATACTCATACACACTCCTAAACAAAAGAAAACATAAATACCAATTAACCAAAAATGTATTAAATGAAAGTCGGGCCTATGTCAGTGGCTTGGAAAATGAAATGGGAAAAATAGCTCCAAGCATAGGGCAAAATATAAAGAGCTATAAATCTAAAATGAGAAGACTAGAAACTTAGGTGATAAATTCAGGAAACAAAATGGAACGAAATGGAACAGAAGTCAATAATTACAGTAGAGACATGAGAAAATTCCTTGAGATTAGTAAAAATCCAGTTTTGCAGATTGAAATCTCATTAAATTCCAGACAGGATTTGTAAGAAAATAAATGTTCCGGGGAGCCTGGGTGGCTCAGTCGTTAAGCGTCTGCCTTCGGCTCAGGTCATGATCCCAGGGTCCTGGGATCGAGCCCCGCATCGGGCTCCCTGCTCCGCGGGAAGCCTGCTTCTCCCTCTCCCACTCCCCTTGCTTGTGTTCCCTCTCTCGCTGTCTCTCTCTCTGTCAAATGAATAAATAAAAAAAATCTTAAAAAAAAAAAAAGAAAAGAAATGTTCCTATGCATATATTGATAAAATTCCAGATCTCAAAAGAAAAAAAAAAAATCATACTAGGATTGTAAGCTTCCAGGCAGAAAAGTACAGGTTTCATACAAAGAGAAAAAGTCAGACTGGCATTGGGTTTCTCCTTTGCCAGTCTTGATATGAGAAAGACTAAAGAAAGTATAGGACTACGACCCTTAAATGCTGTAACCAGGCAAAGTGAGGATATCTTAAAGACATGTAATAATTTAGAAAGCATATTATACACGTACTACTCGAGAGCCCAATTTTGAAAAAAAATCACTCCCACAAAAAATAATTAAAAATTTTTAAACAATGGTTGGAGGAAGATGAAAAATTGTGGAGGATGTAGTTAGCAATGAAGCTTAATAAGCAAAAAGTTTATAACAATAAGCTTAATCAAATAAAAATAAGCAATAGTAAAATTAATAAGTTTATTATTTAATGTATTTGATATTGCATTCTAGCTAGGGATATGAAGTGCATATACTCATTAGACATATAACTAAATAAATTATTGTAATTATTACTGTAAATAAAAAGAGGAGAAAAGAAAAACTGTAAGGGGGACCAGAGTACAGGCAAGTGGTGAGGTCTTTTCATTTCAAACATGGTATTGCGAAATAGGCTTCATTAGGAAAATGACATGAGACCAAAGACTTGAAGGAGGAAGGGGATTAGCCATGAACATAACTGGTAAGAACTTTCAAATCACAGGAACAGCCAGGGACAATTTGAATGGAGCAAGTGGGTAAGAAGAAAATAAAGGATGAGGTGAGAGAAGTAGCTGGAGAAGAGGGTAACCAGAGAATAATAGTAGCTGGTAGGAGCCGCATGGGTCATTATAAGCACTTAATCTTTGATTCTGAATAAAAAGGAGAGTCATTGCAAAGTTTTAAGGGAGAACTATGGAAAATAAAGTGAATGTACCTTTTATATATTAATTATTTCAATTTGGCTTTGGATATGAAATAAAACTTGTAATTAAGTTCACCAGCAGATAAAGGAAAAACAATCACATAGTTTGACAATATATTATACATTATTAAGGGATAGAAGGCAAAGACGAAATTTCAGTATAAATATTGAAAAACTTCAGATTTTATGTATAAGAAAATAAAACTTTAGAATATATACATATATATTCTGAAATATTTACTTTTTGTGTATTTCTTATATTTATATATAATATATAATGCATTATATTATAGAATAAATATATACTCTGAAATATTTGCTTTTGTTAAACAACAAATTTTCAAGTTGATGAAATGTTTTATTTTGTATTTTCGTAAAAAAATATCCAGAAACCTACTTTTTCCTGCATAGCTATTTTAATTACAATATTTCCATGACTTCTAATTTGTCAATTTTGTATTTTAAAATATTGTGTACAATTATTAATGCCTCCTCATGTATATTTGTGTGTGTGTGTGACTTCATTGATTCATTGATTCTGAATAAGATGAATATTTATTTTAATCATTCAACGTACATCTTATTTTCTGATCTTAGATAGCATATCATCGGGGGGTATATTTTACAAATGCCAGAACTCAGGAGTAACTTGTTGAGACCATATTGCTGTAGGTAGCAAAACTGAAATTCACACCTTGCTCTGTGCTCTTTCTCTTAAACCACACGTGAGCGCACGTCACATTATTAGTGCAGTAATGGAACAGAAGACATGACCTTACCCCCAAAGTAGAAATTTAAATATTTCTCCTTTTAAAGTAAATACCAGTTGTACACTTTTTCATCATGGCCTCTTAATCTTTCTTTAAGGTATGTGAGTTCGTAAGGAAATTTTTAGTGTCATCAGGATGGTTAATCCAAAGCCAAATTAAGCTAGAGTCTGAAAGTTTCTTTTTTCTTGATTGAATTAAATGCAGAGTGCTCATGTATATGCACAAACACTGGCATTCAGCAGAGCCCTCATTACCATGCTGAGAAGTGTGGATTCAAATTAAAGCTGCATGTTAGACAACCGCTCGCATAAACCAAGGCTTGTTAAAACAATGTTAATGAGCCCCCATTGTATCGAGCAGCTTCACTTCCCCAATCTTTCATATGTGTTCACACGAGACCTGGGAAGATGCTGAACTGATTAAGTCTGAAATAGAGCTGGAGACTCTCAACTAAGCCACTGGGGTGAAGGGAATTAGAAAAACCAGGAACAAAGAGCCATGCATATGAAGTTTACTTTAGGTTAAAAACATGGTGATAGAACTTCTCCCATGTGTCAGAATTTTTTTGAGGCACATTTAAAAATCTGGCCAAGCAAACCATATATAAGGTTGTTTAACCTAACAGTTATCCTCATTTATATTTTCTAGCATAATTTAGACAGAGTTTTCTAAGGTTTTTCTGACTTGCTTGCTTCTTCTACAGTTATTTTCTTTACAGTAAAAATATTTTCTATGTGGCTAGGTAAAATCTGTTCTCGGGGAAAAAAATACCTTATGGGGAATGAAAATGGATGTCCCCTCCCCAATGGTTATCCTTGATATGTTACTTTATACCTATGAAATTAGAAGGAAAGACTTGAAAATAAATTTTAAACTCAGCATGGTCTATTTCTAGCAACCTCTAAATGATACATAATGAAATCTCAATTTAAGGAACATCATATTAAGTGTTGAACGTTGACACTTCACGTGATCACCATGCCACTGAGTAGGTGTGAAAACAGAGGCATTAGGTAAAATGTATACAGGCACTTTGAAAGGCTCCTGCTGTACTCATTTATATTATGGACATGAAAGTTATCAAGTTTAAACTTTCTTTTTTTAGGATTGCAGATACCGGAAATTTAAAGTTGATGTTTTATATGTAATAATGATCTTATAGAACGGACAGACCTCAAAAGAATATATTCCCTCTCACCCCACTCAGGATTTGGTAACTACTGTTTGAGGAGCCCTCGTCCACTGCCTTTTAAAGTGTCCGTATTTGTCCCACCCTCAACAGACATTAGTTGGCAATCAGTCTTGAGTACTTGAGAAGTTGTACATTTTTGAAAAATATGGGTAAAAGCACACCAGTATAATGATACAGGAATTGGAAAGGAATCTCCCAGCTATTCAAGAATCCTGATAAAATAATGTATATGTATTTGTTTATTTACTGTCTAGCAACCCTGCTAGGTGGTAATTTCCAAGTGGATATGGACATGACGATGTTGTTCATTATCATATATCTAGGACATATATTTCCTGGCACATAAAAGGAACTCAATGAGGGGTGCCTGGGTGGCTCAGTTGGTTAAGCGACTGCCTTCGGCTCAGGTCATGATCCTGGAGTCCCTGGATCGAGTCCCACATCCAGCTCCCTGCTCGGCAGGGAGTCTGCTTCTCCCTCTGACCCTCCCCCCTCTCATGTGCTCTCTCTCATTCTCTCTCTCTCAAATAAATAAATAAAATCTTTAAAAAAAAAAAAAAGGAACTCAATGAATACATAAGAAATGAGAGAACCATAAGGGAAATATAAGGCTTGAATGATCAGATTTTGTTTGGTATATTTAGGGTTAACCATGTGAAAGCTATGTTGAAGGAAGAGACTCCAAAGCAAGACCCTGAAGACTTTACAACCGCACTCATTACATGCAGCCTCTAAAGGTCAGCAAATGCTTCGTGAAAGCCTTTGGATGACAGCTGTCTTTACAACTTTACTACAAAGTAAGCTATCGTTATAAAAGCACTCATGGGGAATGGGAGCCACTTTGAGACCAAAGGTTTACTGCTGGAGCTATTTTTACATGTCAGGTCTACTTACAAATAGAGCAGTAAGCAAGACAAATGAAGAGTGTGTTCAAACTTGGTGGACAATGACTGTGTGACTTTGAACATTTTGCAATTTGTTATTTCAGATCCCAAGGAGACTCCTCAATAGGACGTTGAATATTAAGAAGGAGATATAAACCCACTCTCAAAAAAAAATCAATGATGTCTTCTATTAACAATTCTCTAAAACATAGAGCAACTTAAAAATCTCAGTCCCTCGATGGAGTGGAGAAGTGGATTGCTGCATTTGTAAGACTTGAAACTGGAGGCATTTCTGCTGGGATTCCCGTGTATGACAACTGTAGGTGTGCATAATTGGGAAGTAAGATTTTTTTCCTTTACAGAGGTAGTCATTTTGGTTTTTAGCGCTTAGGAACTCCAGAGGCCAAATAAATTACGAGAATGGAACATAAACAATGCTGAAAAAGAGCCACTCCTTCTCGTTAGTTTATAGAGGATGAACCTGGAACTGAAAGGTTAAGTGATTTGTCAAAGGTTGCATAATTGTGTGTGTAAGAGGCAGAAAATAATCCTGCCGTGAGGATCAGGTGAGGTGATAGTGCTTTAGCGAAACATAAATCAGATTAACTGATGCACTGGTATAACTTATATGTAAGTTGTGTTCCTGATGGTGTTTAAATGTTTTTATTTTGATTGACTGAAAAAAAAAAATCCTACCCCATCGGTGCCCTGTATTAGAAGAAGTGCTCAATTGACAGCCAGACTGTGATTGTGGCAAGTTCTTGGACTTCCACATTTTATTTTCTGTGAATTCTAAAGTCAGAGGGGGCTCATAAAAGCTGACATGATGTAGTTTATGAATGAGAAGTCAGGGAGCAGGGAGAGGATAATACATGCAAGTTGAGATTCCCGGGTCCCTCAGGTCTTGGCTCTTCAGTGAGCACCGCTTTGGGTACAGCTGTTCTTCCCCTCCCAGGTTCCTCTGCACTAAAGAGGTAGGCTGCTTTTTTTTTTTTTTTTCCAGCTCTGAACACTTCCCCTTCAAATAGAAATTTCAGGAATTACTTAGAGGCTAACTCCTAGCTCAGGGACTAAGAAAAGAAAGATCAGAAAAACAGCAGTACCCACGATAACGTACCACTTTGACATGATCAAATTTTCAATTTTAAGCATTGAGAATTTCACTAAAGTCAACCTGAAAATATTCTGTCCTGTATCCAGGGTCTCTTTCCCAAACTACAAAAACATAAATATACCATAAATCCTTCATAAGCCCTTCTTCCAAACCACATTCCGACAGAGATGTGCCCAGGTTTGGCTTCTGTAGAAATGTCCAACACATTGCAATAATAGGAATGACTCTTTTAAATCACTGGAGTTTATTACCTTTTCCCCCTCTTTGCTCCAAATTTCTTCACCTTTAATCTCCTCATCACTGTTCGTCTCCACATCCACCTCTACATCTGTCTACTGAAGAATCTACTAGTGATCATCCCAAAGACCTTTGTTATAATGCAATATGCTTCATTAAAAAAAAAATTGTCTCATTTAACATTAGAAATTATCTCTCAGTTTATTCCTCACTGGCCTACTATTTTTAGAGCTCTATAAACTGTGCCTTTCCTGTGATTTTTCTTGCATTCAGAGGTAGTTTGCAATATGCAGAAGTCTTAAATAATAGAGACAGAAAGCCACTGACCATTAAGGTGAGGGTGCTGCTAGGCAGAGCAAGGCAAGCCTGACCCCACACAGAAGAATCAAGCCTTGTGGGATGGGTTCTGACCCATTAAAGAGTAACCCCAAGATCATTAAAGGAATTGGTTCTTTTCTTCTATTTAAATATCATAAAGGAGAGCAACTCCTGGGAAGTCAGTACTTGCATGAGGCAAGAGTGGGACTCAAGGCAGAAGCTACTGATTGCTCAGTTAAAACAAGTCCACTCCCTGGTGGTTCAGGATTGGTTAGTTTATTGGAGCTCTACTCAGGCTCATGCTTTCCCCTCCAGTCCTGAGACTCCGAGAGTCCAGTTGGTTGTTTTTCAGGAAGGCAGCTCAGTCCATTAGCTAGAGTTTAAAGAATACAGTGAAGTCATGGACCACAGAATTGTTAAGTTGCAACAACAGTCTGTTTTTATGCCAACTCTGGTCATGTTTCTGAGAAGTTATTGCTATACCTTCTTCCCCTTGGTCTCTGACCACTAGTTATCTGGAAATGTTTCATATCATCCATACTCAACGTCATGCAGCAGCCAATTTCTGAGCCCATTGCTCAAGGATCATTGCTCAGAATTTCATGATCATAGGAAATGATGTGATTCTTTTCTTATTTATAACTCTAGAATCCTTTAAAGACAAGGCATCTGGTATGAGGTTTCCAATTCACTTTAGAAAAAAAAGTATTTGTCCACTCAATGTGGATAAGAAAGCTCTTCTGCAAAGAAATGATGTTTTGAGATATAGCAGGGATTTCTTGGGTCATTCTTGGATAATGTACTACTCATTATGCATTTTAAATCTTGTTACATTAGTATTATGGAGAGGAAACTGGTGCAGCAGCTCTCTTCTAAATATTGAATGCACACACAAGAAATGAGAAAATGAATGAGAGAGTTTACTGAAAGATTATTGTGTACATTTTAGGCAAAGATATTTAGTGTTCCCTTAAAGCTGTCAAACCTGAGCAAATGATGTAAAACAAAGTATATATTTAAAGTGTCAGTAATGACTTCTTTCCCCTAACAATATGTTAGAATATTTGGTTTAATTCTGCTTTCATCTTTGACAGCTAGCAAGTTCCTCAAATAATTGCTGACCGCCCTATTCAGCAGAAATTCAATCTGGTAGGGATTCTTGCTGTAAGTCATGCCTAGATAACTAAAGCGTGAGTAACTGTGAACCTAAGCACTATTAAGAAACTGAGATGTATAATCTCCTTGTAGAAGAAAATCTTCTAAGTCATTTTATCACAAAATCCTCACAGATACTTCTGCCTTTTCCATAATCCAATAAGAAAAAGAATCATATCAGTACAGTAAGCACTACTCTGCTATAGGTTCAATCAGTTCCCAGATATCAAGGGAAGAGAAACAGGGTTTTGGAAGGAGAAAGAGTATCTTCAAAGCTGGTTAACTGTAGAATAGTCTCAAACAGCAAAGGAAATCTTCAAATTTGTGTTATTTATATATTCAGTAATGCTTAAGCTAAAGAAGTGATAATATATTTATTTCTTTAGGCATGCCTCCATAATTACCTTGCTATGCAAATATATATTCTACAATTACATACTATATGGTTAACAGAGATATAATTTTATATGCATATTATATGACACATTATATATTATAAAATTTCATATATATATATGACACATTCATATATATAATTTCATTTTAAACTTTATATAATGTATTTATGTATTGTATGTTATTTGGAATTTTCTTCCTGAATAGACACTTACCTCTCTTTCCTTCCTATCCCATAGTTAAGTAACAGATAAGCATATTTAGAAGCAAGACAGCAATTCTCTTTTTTTTAAAAGTAATAATTTGACAGATTAACTTAGATTTGGAATGAAGATTCAAAGCAAAAAATCATTTTAACATTTTTGCCAAAGAATTATAAATATAACATATAGCATTTTATTTTATTTTATTTTTTTTTTTATTTTTATTTTTTTAAAGATTTTATTTATTTTTTAGAGAGCGAGCGAGAGAGAAACAGCATGAGAGGGGAGAGGGTCAGAGGGAGAAGCAGGCTCCCCGCTGAGCCGGGAGCCCGATGTGGGACTCGATCCCAGGACCCTGGGATCATGACCTGAGCCGAAGGCAGACGCTTAACCATCTGAGCCACCCAGGCGCCCAACATATAGCATTTTAATAGAACACTTAAAAATTTACTTTAAGACAAAAACAGGCAACATTGGAAAGTTTGTGACAAGGTAAATTTCTTAAATTATCTGGACAGCCTTGTCTCTAATTAGTTATAGAGAATCTTATGATTTCTGTGATTTATACTGTTTATTCTTAGTGTTGCTGTATTTCAGCATCCACTCTTGAGATAGGATTGCCTATAGATGAGGTAGTGTTCTCTGGGAGGATGCTGTAGGGAGAACTGGATATTTCCGAGTCCCACAATGAGAATTATGTGAGAATGTCAGGGAAACAGATCTTATTTAATGAGGCTTAAGGTGAGTTACAGCTTTCATGCTACTTGATATTTTTCTTTCTTCCTTACTGTACTGTGTATGTAGGCCCCCTTCCACTCCTGCCTCTAATAACTAGCATCTCCAACTAACCAGATCCTGGGCGCAATAAACAACTTCACTGAAAGTAATTGTGGGGATTATCTTAATAAGAACTCTCTGGGATAGGTATTTTTTACACACAGCATTTTTTAAAAAATAAGGAAACAGGCTCAAAGAGGAAAGTTTTTGCTTTACCTCTTTACCAATGATTTAAAGACAAATCATTGTTTTATGGTAGAAACTGGATTAAAACTCAGGTCTCACTAACTCTAAAATCCATACTCTTAACCATTAAGTGACGTGGCCTGTACAAAGAATTCCTGCATAGTCATTCACTACTTTGGCACATTACCAACGCCTAAGTCAAAAATTTATTGACCCTCTACCCATACATGATTCTGTTAGTCAATCATTGCAGTTCAATCCAGACAGGAGGGTATTCATCTTTCAAGGGCTTGCATTATCCTTCTTTATATCATACTTTTTCTTACCCTAAGTGGATAGTGGCATTTTCTCATATGCAATGGTACACTGAGATCTCTGAATGTAGATGGAGAATAGATTGACAGAGTTGATTTCCATACGTAAAGGGAGATCATTCTCTATTGATCTTTTCATTTCTCTTAAACTCCCAAATTACAGCATCTTAAAAACACATTGTGAGTAATTTGCAACGACGTGGATGGAACTGGAGGGTATTATGTTGAGTGAAATAAGTCAAACAGAGAAAGACATGTATCATATGATCTCACTGATATGAGGAATTCTTAATCTCAGGAAACAAACTGAGGGTTGCTGGAGTGGGGGGTGGGGTGGGAAGGATGGGGTGACTGGGTGATAGACACTGGGGAGGGTATGTGCTCTGGTAAGCACTGTGAATTGTGCAAGACTGTTGAATCTCAGATCTGTACCTCTGAAACAAATAATGCAATATATGTTAAGAAAAAAAAAAAAGAAGAAGAAGGTAGCGGGAGGGGAAGAATGAAGCGGGGGAAATCGGAGGGGTAGACAAACCATGAGAGACGATGGACTCTGAAAAACAAACAGGGTTCTAGAGGGAAGGGGGGTGGGAGGATGGGTTAGCCTGGTGGTGGGTATTGAGGAGGGCACATTCTGCATGGAGCACTGGGTGTTATGCACAAACAATGAATCATGGAACATTTCATCTAAAACTAATGATGTAATGTATGGGGATTAACATAAGAATAAAAAAAAACACATTGTGAGTAGACTGGTTGTTATCAGTGTCTGGGGGGAGTGGAAGGAGGAAAGTTGTAGTTTAATGAGTATAGAGTTTTAGATTTGCAAGATGAAAAAATTCTAGGGATTTATTTTACAACAATGTGAATATACTTGACACTACTGAACTGTATACTTCAGGTAGTTAAGATGATAAATTTTAGTTATGAATTTTTTACCAAAAGAAAAAAGGAAGAAAAAGCACATTATATCTCAATAAATGTTTATTGGGTATATACCATACACCTTGTAATACTTTAGTTTATATTTGCTGGTAGCTTAAAAGTTAGTTCTTCCTAAATCTACATATATTAGTCTATATCTGCCCTCCTCAACCCCTAACATACAACATACTGTTCTTTCTTCCATTTAACTCCTTCCTTATTACTCAGCAGGGGGATTCATCTGCATTTGACTGTTGGGTATACCATGGAATATCTAGCAATGAGACTTACAGAGTCGGATAAACGAGGTTCAAGGTACAGAATATCATGTTTATGGCCATGTAACTTTGGGCAAGAAACTTTCTCCTGACTTCAATGTCTTCATTGGTAAATGTAAATATCAAAGGTACTTATTTCAGATGTCATGAGAATTAAATGTTCCACATTTAAATATCTTATCACAGTTACTGGCATATAGGGACCACCAACTGACCACCACCCATTACACCAAGAGTGTAATTATTAATATTATTTTTAAATTATATGATTCTGTCTTCATATTTTTACTTCTTTCTGGCATGAATCCCAAATTTATTCTCCAAGGAAAATTATATAATATGAACAAATATAAGCAAATATGGGCAAATATAAGCAGATGTTTGTGAAACCAAATTCCTTTTCCTCTTGGGCAACAGCTTGACTAAATTCCTCTGCTTCTCAAGCAATCAAATTTGCCATATGACCAAATTCTAGTTAACTAGAAATTGAGCAGAAATGATGTGGTCCCAGGGTGCCTGGGTGGCGCAGTCAGTTAAACGTCTGACTCCTGGTTTCAGCTCAGGTCATGATATCAGGGTCCTGAGATTGAACCCCGCATCTGGCTCCATGCTCAGTGGGGAGTCTGCTTCTTTCCTTCTCCCTCTCCCTCTGCCCCTGCCCTCTTTCTCTTTCTCTCTTTCTCTCAAATGAATAAATAAATAAATCTTAAAAAAAAAAAAAAAAGAAAGAAATGATGTGGTCCCCTTCCAGGGCCAGGCCCATAAATTTCTCCCATTCACTGTCCTCCATGCTCTTGATATTCTTGCAAATTTGAGATAACACAGCAAATCCAGAAGTCATACGATAAAGATGGTGAGATTCTGGAAGGAGTCTATGTGGAGAAGAGTCACTCATCAAATAGGAACATGTTTTGGACTTTATGTAAACAAGAACTAATGTCTTTTGCTCTTTAAATCTTTATAGATTGTGAGGTTTGAGTGTTCAAGCTGCTAACTAAAGAAATTGGTATCTTGAAATGACAAAGCAGAAGAATCTCATAAGGCCTAATTAGCTTGATTGCATAATCACTGTGGCCAATGATTACTGTGTGTTTGAAATGCTTCCCTTTTATGAGTAAGAGTGTTTATTATAGTTTTTCTAGACTCTCACCAGTATTCATTGGTCAAGGGGTGGTAGGAACCTTGTCTTTCTAGTTCATGTGTGGCTAGAGTAAGGGAAGTAGGCTCAGATATAATAGAGAAAACTATACATCAGATGGAGGGCCTATGATTGAGCTGAATCCAGTGATTTGATGGGAACTTAAATTGTCTGTCTTGGGAAAGCCATGAGCATGTTGTTGTATCTGTAAGAAGAAGGTTAAAGATTTGGTATCCAGATGAAAGTATAGTGACATAAATTGGCTAGCTATTTACATAAGTCATCTCCTCTTCTTTCCAGATATAACAGTTAGTCTTCTGTCTAGTTAGTTATTTCCATGTGGCTGTTTTCTTGACAGTGAAAGTGTCCAGAGGATGGCACATGGGTAATTTTTGAAAGCTAGCCCTGGATATCAGATAGAGGATTTGATGTGGAATTCAACAAGATAGTTATAAAATTCATTTGTGAGGTGTACCTGGGTGACTCAGTGGGTTAAGCATCTGCCTTCAGCTCAGGTCATGAGCCCAGGGTCCTGGGACTGAGCCCCACATTGCACTGGGCTCCCTGCTCAGTGAAAACTCGGCTTCTTCATCTCCCTCTGGCCCTCCCCCAGCTCCTGTTCTCTCTCTCTCTGTCTCTTTTTTTTTTTTTAAAGATTTTATTTATTTATTTGAGACAGAGAGAATGAGAGACAGAGAGCATGAGAAGGAGGAAGGTCAGAGGGAGAAGCAGACTCCCTGCCGAGCAGGGAGCCCGATGCAGGACTCGATCCAGGGACTCCAGGATCATGACCTGAGCCGAAGGCAGTCCCTCAACCAACTGAGCCACCCAGGCACCCTCTCTCTCTGTCTCTTAAATAAATAATCAATCAATCAATCAATCAATCTTTAAAAAATAAAATAAAATTCGTATGTGAGAACTAAAAGCCAAAATTAGCCAAGGGAAGACATTTCTAAAAGGGGAAATTGAGGAAGCAAGTTGCTGTTATATAGTATAGGAGGACAGATCAATGGACTATAGAAAACATAAAGAGATCTATACATGTATAGAAACTATTCAGTCAATAGTGCTAGGAGATTTGATTACAGAGAAGGAGAAAAAATAGAATTGGATCTCTACATTGCACAACATCTGAAAATGCATTACAGATGGATTAAAGACATGACTATAACACTTTGAGAAAATATGGAAGAATATCCTTATGACTTTGTATGTATAGGCAAGGATTTTTGTAACAAGACACAAAAATTAGTAAGTATGTGGGAAAATACCAGTACATTTTATTACATTAAAATTAAGAAATTATGGGGCCACCTGGGTGGCTCAGTAGGTTAAGCCTCTGACTTTGGCTCAGGTCATGATCTGGGGCTCTGGAATTGAGCCCCGCATTCTGCTCAGCACTTAGGGACTTGTCTGCTTGTCCCTCTGCCCCTCCCCCCTGCTCATGCACTCTCTCTCTCTCTCTCTCTCAAATAAACAAAGTCTTACTTAAAAAATTAAGAAATTCTGTAAATGAAAAGACACTTTAATGATGAAAATGTATGCCAGGAAATGGAACAAATTATTTGTAACATATGTAATTGATAAAGGATTTGTATTTAGAACACAGAACGAACTCTAATAAATTAGTAAGAAACAAGTTATTTGGGAAATGGGCAGAAGACTGGCATTAGCAGAATTATTCCAAATAATCCATAACATTTGAATGGATGCTCACCCTCATTACTAATAGAGAAATGTAAATTAGAATGGCCATAACATAAAATAGCAGATCTACCTAATTAGGAACAATTCAAAGTTTTCTCAATATGAAATATTTTCAACAATGTTTGGAATGACAACTCTCACTAAAACTGGTGGAACTACAAATTGGTAGAAGTTAAAAAAATTTTTTCTAAAATGTTGCACATGTGTATAATCCTACAATTCAACCATTTCCCTTTTATTTATATACTAAAGACATGATATTACATATGCACAAGGTGATATTTATAAGAACACGTACACAAAATTATTCATACCAGAAAAACTTCTAGTATAATGCAAATGTCCTTTAATTGCAAAATGCAAAGTTTAAAACATGATATATCAATTTGATAAAATATATATTAGTGAAAATTAATTTAAAAAAGCTGCACACTTTTACATAGAAAAATGTTTAAAACCATGAGGGGCGCCGCGCCTGGGTGGCTCAGTCAGGTGGTTGCCTTCAACTCAGGGGGATCCCGGAGTCTCGGGATTGAGCCCCGCGTCAGGCTCAGCGTGGAGTCTGCTTCTCCTTCTGGCTCGGTTCTTCCCTCCCACCCCTGCTTATGTTCTCTCTCTCTCTCACTCACTCTCAAATAAATAAATAAAATATTTTTTAAAAAACGAGTAAAAGATAGAAACCACAAAAATATATACAATTTTATGCCATATGTATTAACTTGAAAAATAAGGAAACTAAATAACCTATTATATAGGAGTTATTGAAGAATTGGGAGAATGATAGAGAAAATTAAATAATATGACTTAGATAGGTAAGTCTGTTTCACTTGCCCAAAGAAAAATCTCAGTATCTTTGCAGAATTTAGGTTTAATTTTTGCTGATGTGAATTTCAGTGTAAATGATGGCATCCTCTATGTGGTGACACACAAATCCAGGCTGCTTTAATCTTGTGCCCCACCACTGTTCCTAGCAAAAGGCCAAAGAGAATTGAGGACCACATAGAACCTTACTTTGCTTCACAGAGTAGTAAGAAATTTCATTTCCAGTCATATTTCATTTTTCAGTAGCACATATATAGCCTTACCTACCTGTTGGGTGGGGAGGGACTCGAGAATTTTGCCTCCTATATGTCCAGATAGGAAAGGTACAGAAAGAATTAATGAGCACTATTCATGTCTATCAGAGCAGTTAACACAAAACCCAGTATCAATGTTCATTAGGAGGAGAGGTAAGGAAGAAGGAAGGAGTATGTATATGGGAGGGGTGTGTGTATATATATGCATACATACCTTTTTATGTATGATATGCTTCAAAATAAAAATGTAATACACATTATATATATATATATATATATATATATATATATATATATATACACACATAAATGTGATATGTCATGTATCATAAACTATCATATTGTGGTAGGTAGATTAATGAACACCAAAATGTCCATATCCTAATGCACAAAACCTGAAAGTTACCTACATGACCAAAAAAAAAAAAAATAAGTGTGATTAAGATGAAGAACATTGAGATGGGGAGATTTTCCAGGATTATCTGAGTGGGCCCAGTCTAATCTCATGAGTCTTTGAGAGTGGGGAACCTTTCCCAGTTGTGGTCAGAGGAAGATGTAATACTGAAGGGTCAGCGATATGCAACTCTGCTTGCTTTAAAGATGGAGGAAAGAGAATTCCAGGAGCTTCTAGAGGTTGGAAAAGGCAAGGAAGAGGATTCTCCCGTAGAGACTCCAGAAAGGAATACAGCCCTACCTACATCTTGATTTTAGCCTTAAGTGAGACTGTATTAGACCCACACATCTGGAAACTAATAAGTTTGTGTTGTTTTAAGTCAATAAGTTTGTGATAATTTGTTATTGTAGCAATAGGAAACAAATATAAATTTGTATATACACATACATGTGCATTACTTTCATAAATAAGTCTAGATTTCACTGCACTAAGATGCTTATCCAAATTTATACACATATTCTGTTCCCAGTTTTTGCTGAATATAGAAATCATTGTAATGTATGATGCATTAATATGGTCTGAAGAATGCTAATTTTTTCCAATCTAGTTACTGAAATGCTCAAAACAATAAAGATAGCACCAAGAAAATTTTAGAAAATCTGGGATATGGATGTATAAAAACATAGCAAGATAGCACTTCTGGGTCAAAGAGTATGAAGTAATCAACCTCTCCAAGAACAGGGCAGTCAGAATGTCAAAACTGATTAAAGTTAAAGCTGACTGAAGAAATGGTTGTTGAAATTGTTCAAGTCCGGGAACATGTAGCAAAATAAAAAACTTGTAACTTTTTTTTTTTTTTCCTGTTAAAAGGATTTGTAGAAATAAGGACACAATTTGGAAAGGCATACAGCTACAGGAGAGAAATTTTGATATAAACCAGGTCATATTTCTGAAAGCCAAGGAGCAATGATTTATTTTTTTCAAGTACTGTATGTGGGAAGAACATTCCCAGTTATTTGTGGGAATAGAAAAATGAAACTAATTGCAAACAATAGATGTATGCCAGCCCTGCTTGAACATATCAGTCACCTGTTATTTCTGCAAATGTAGCTTTTTGTTTTTATGCATTCTACAAAGTTTTAAAATTATTATCATTGTTTAGTTTTCCACCTTAAATCAAAAGTTACTGAGCTTATATCTAAGATATCTGTGATTTATGGACTGCCTTCAAGGAGCCTTGAACCTGTCAAAACTATACGTAACTATAGTTTATATGTGTCTCTGGTTTGTTTTTAGAGAAAAGACCAACAACTTTTACAGTATTTTCATAAGCATCCATAATATACTTCATCTGAATGAAAAAGAAATAATTGCCTTGAATATTATGATATGGATAAATGACTCTAGATCTAAGGTGTGGAAAAGGGATATAAAAGCCGTATTATATTTCTAAAGGTCTAAAGAGAAAAACAGATATTATTACTGTTGTGTGTAGACAGCCTTGTTTCTGAGTGTACTTCATTTATGGACAGTATTACGGGTATGTCCTGGGAGGAATGGGTCCTTTTTCTCTCTGTGTGAAAGGAAAAAATAATCTCCCTTTGTTCTCAGAGGATTAAAACTCAATAGTATTTGCTTAAACAATTACACTAAGTTAGAACTTTGAACACAGAAACAAAATAAAAATAAAAATGTGCTTTTTTAAAAATATGCATCTTCAAAACTTTCCTATTCAAAAAGGAAGAAGCAAACAAATACCTGGTGTTATACTACCTCCCATTCTGGGCTCTTAATATGATTGAAATATCTACCATTTAATTTATTTTAACTAAGATCAAAAAATAAAAACATGAAGAAGCCTATTCAGGAATTTAAAATCTGGTACAAATCAGTCTATATGGTGAGCCTGGAAGAGACAAGTTATATTACTCAACATGAAGAGGGCAGTGGAACAGCCTGGCAGCATCCTCAGTGTGTCCCATTCCTCTTGCTGTATGTGTAGAAACAGTAACCAAAACAGGAACCAAAACAGACACATAGATCAATGGAACAGAATAGAAAAACCAGAAATGAACCCACAACTATATGGTTAACACATCTTCGACAAAGCAGGAAAAAGCTGTATCTCCAGCTTCGTTAGGGATAAATCGCTAGTTCTTTTAAGGGAATTGTAGTCCTAAAATATCCTTGGAGATTCACAGCTCCTTCTCCCTTCCCTTTCCATGCAGCTGGAAACCATAGGCTGAATTGGAGAAGACACAAGATGGAAGATTGAACACCCCCATCTTCACTTAAAGGAGAGTTACCCTGGAAAAATATGGTGTGTTTGCTTCCAAGAACCACAGTTATTTGTCTGGCTACTACACAGTGAGTAGTTAAACAGAGAGCACAGTCCTAAACAAACAAACAAACAAACAAAAAAACCAACAACATAAACAAAACAAAACAAAAAAACTCACCAAAAGCAATATTTTATGTGAAAGGAAGGAATGAGCATGTGAGAATTTGGACAGCAGAGAGATATTCCTTATGTTATAGCAACAACTCACACGGTTTGCACTGTGCAGACTGCATTAGAGTAGAGACACTTACATACAAGTGTCTGTGGAGCCCATTAGTGATGTGGTTTTTGCAGGGAGAAGAATCCTTTCTACAGCCTGTCAGAAACCTAACTTTCATGGTGTACTGACGTAAGCTACAGGTAGAAAGAAGAGGGTTGCCGATGGCGTGCATTGACTAATCAGTACTGCTCACACTTGCTGAATCAATAAAATCACCTGGGGTACTCGTTAATAATTGAATTTCCTGAATTCTGCTTCATATCTGCTGAATTTGATTCTCCAGCGAGCCTCCAGAATCTGTATTTGTAACCACAAGCCATGCAGGTGACCCTCATGATTAGACAAGTTTGATAACATTGGTATACACCAACAGGGTCCAATCTGTGGGAGAATTGAATGAGTGGTGACAGGTCAGTCAGTCCACTAGACGGCTCCAAGATTCTCATGCATCGATCCTATCTTGTGTGGTTGTTGTTTCTGTCCCTGCCTTATAGAAATATCTCCACCAGTGTCGTTGTTAAACCCTTGTCATTTATAAATCTTGCTCTCTACTGATTGAAATTTCAAGCTCTGACTCTGAAGAGGTTAAACTTCCTTAACAAACAGGTTGCTTGTGACAATGGGTGTATCTTGGGGTATAAAGTGACAGCTGTGAAAAGAATTCACTATTAAGGCTCATACAACTGTAAATAGCAAGTGTATTTGGCCTATTAACTTTTCATCATGCTGTCAGCAGATGCGGGACCCAAAAAGACAGCCTTTCTCAAATGCCGTGATTTACATCCCTTGTGGAGACTCAGCCTCACTAATTTGGAACACTTAGCTCAGGGGAACAGGATGACAGGGGGAGAGAGAGAGGGAGAGAGAGAGACACCAAAAAATATAAAAACCCCAAACAAACAAATTGTCAAACATACAAACTGTTTACTATTTATCTAAATTTAAAATCATCTGGTATATTTCTGACAGGGAAATTTATGAAATTTGAGCCATATGAAGGTAATGAAATATTTCAAACAGTATATATGTTTTTGTATTTTAGATCTCAGCATGATGAAAATGCATGCTACTTTTGAAGGTCGAATTTAAGAATCTGGAAAGACGGCTCTAAAAAGTAACATTAATGCTTCCCTGGTGCTAATTTTAGTGGGTGAATCACTGCTGGCTCTAAAGCGATCCATGGTGTCTCGTGAGGAGTAATACGATGCAAGCATGCACATAAATGCTGCCCTACACATGGGACACCGCCTAATAGAACTTATAATTCTCAGTGTACTTTTTCCCTTTGGAGCTTTGATGCATTTTTAAAATTTGCTGTTAAGAGTAGAATGTAGTTTTTTACTCTGTCATCATAGCCACAGAAAATGAAACAGTGGGTTTGGCTATGTAACCCCAGGGATTTGGGATTAAAAACAAAACAAAACAGAACAAACACCAAAAACTGAAAAAATGTTTTCTGTTGGGGTAATATTTTCATTTTATGTATTGAGCTTTTTAAACAGTGATAAAAAAAATGCCATACTAGTTATTGAAGTAAAAAGATCTAGAGGAAAGCTTAAAACATCTTTATTGAAAACTGAGAAATTTATCTTTTCCTTCTTTTAAGAACATGAGGTTAGAATAAAAAGACACATAGATGAGTGAATAGAACAGAGAGCCCAGAAATAAGCCCACACAGATAATGGTCAATTAATCTACAACAAAGGAGGCAAGAATATACAATGAGGAAAAGTCTCTTCAACAAATGGTGTTGGGAAGACTGGACAGCCCCATGCAAAGGAATGGAACTGGACCACTTTCTTATACCATACACAAAAATAAACTCAAAATGAGTTTCATTCTGCCCATTCAAAATAAGTGTTAAATCCATCTTGGGTTTATTTTTGTGTATGGTTTGTCTTAAACCGTGGTTCAATTTTGTTCTTTTGCATGGGGCTGTCCAGTCTTCCCAACATCTTCTGTTGGGGCTGTCCATTCAAAATAGGTGTTTAATCCATTTTGAGTTTATTTTTGTGTATGGTATAAGACAGTGATCCAGTTTTATTCTTTTGCATGGGACTGTCTAGTCTTCCCAACACCTTTTGTTGAAGAGACTTTTTCCTGCTTTGTCGAAGATGTGTTAACCATATAGTTGTGGATTCATTTCTGGTTTTTCTATTCTGTTCCATTGATCTATGTGTCTGTTTTGGTTCCAGTACCATAGTGTCTTGATCACTACAGCTTTGTAATGTAGCTTGAAGTCCAGAATTGTGATTCCTCCAGCGTTGCTATCCTTTTTCAAGATTGCTTTGGCTATAATGGGCTTTAACTTCTCAAGAATTTTTGCAACATGGAAAACTAAAAACAAAAGAAAAGAAAAAAGGACAAACAATATGGGTAATAGGCTGTTTTAGATTAAAAGAGACAAAATATTATGACTCTATGCCCCAGTTTTGTTTAACACAGGGACAGGGAATTATGTTGTCAGTTCTTAAAAACTTACTGGTGGTGTTCAAGTTCATAAGTTGGATGATTGATTCATGAGCATTTAATTTATATGTTGTATAAGTTTAATTTATGTTATATGTCTGAAATTTCACATATGTAATATTTATTCTTTATTATTCTTACTTAAAATGCAGTTTAACCTCTCAAGCTCTGCATAATTTAATACACCATGTAGATTCTCTGCAGTTTAACCTCTCAAGCTCTGCATAATTTAATACACCATGTAGATTCTCATAGCTGACAAATTTATATCAGTTTCTTTGTCTAGCACTGTTCTAAATACTTTGTATGTATATATAATCTCAGTCTTCAGAATGACTTTATAAATTAGAAACTATTATTATCTCTATGTTATAAAAGAGTAAACTGTGTCACACAGAGGTTTAATAATCTGTCTTAAGTCTTTTGCTTGGTAGAGAATCTAATAGTTTGACCACAGAGACCCCCTTCTTAATCACTAAATTTACTAATTAAATTTCATGTCAAATCTAACTTTTAAAATTGGTTCAAGTACCGCTAAGGAGGAATCCTGGCATGGGTCAAAACCAAGGATACAACAGGGCCATATTACAGGGGTGGAATTTTTAGGGGAGGGGGAGTGTTAAAATGCCAACAATAGGGCGGTTTCTATTTCTGTCCATTAGTTCTCTTTCCTTTTAATTTTCCGTGCATTCTTCACTATTCATCAACATATTTTTCCCCACAATTAAGTATATTTGCCAGTCACCCCCCAGGCACTGATGGTGCATGTTTGAGCAAGACAGATGTGAGTTTACAGAGCTTACACATTACACAGAAATGTAAGGACTAATAATTTGAGTACCGCTCTGTTGCTGTGCTGAAAAAAACTGCAGGAAGCCACAGCAGGATTACTTAATGTAAAACACATGAGAAGAGCATTTTAGTGAAAGTTTCCAAGGCACTAACATACATGATGAGAGCTGGGTGAAAGGTAAACAAAAAAGGAATAATGCAGTATGGAAGCAGTATTTGTAGGGACGAGAGTTGAGCACAGTGACCAAAAAGCTAATGGCAAAATAAGAAGCTGAATGGAGAAGTCAGTGAAAATGGATCAGGTGGGGACAAAGGAGGAAGCAATAGGACCAGGTGGGAGGTTGTTGAATGTTCCAATGAGAGCATGTGATGCTTGGGTAAGGGCAGTGTCAATGGGGGTGACAATGGCACATGTTATAGCTATTTCAGAGGGAAGACTTTGTTGTATTTGATCTCGATCAGATACAGGAGGTGGTAGAAAGAGGGATTTTCTGAGGAAAAGA
The DNA here is from genome assembly GCF_002201575.2 of Neomonachus schauinslandi. NCBI lineage: Eukaryota > Metazoa > Chordata > Mammalia > Carnivora > Phocidae > Neomonachus > Neomonachus schauinslandi. The sequence goes on along the minus strand of NC_058405.1, from coordinate 43,255,525 downwards.
CATTCAGAATAAAAATTAAAATTTTGGGTCCAGAGAGATAGGACTACAATGTGCTCTGCATGGTCAAGGCCACGTTACCATCACATGGGTTCTACATTGGGGTCGAAATTGAGGCTTTAGGTAACAAATGATGGGCATTTTCCTGTCATTTCACATTCCACTCACTCTAGGGATCCTACAACAGTAATAGATGTCTGTTCAAATGCTTCAGAGAGTCAGAGTCCTCAGCTATCTCTCCTCAAAGAAACAAAACAAAATAAACCAAAACAACAACAACAACAAAAAACTCCCCATAATTTTAAAATCCAAAAGCTCTTAGAAGGGTGTGAATAAATGACTAATTACAATCATTTGCCTGGAGATCTGGAATCATATCCTTGAGATAAAATAAATGCTCTGGAAGGAAAAGAATAAGTAATTTGGAGTATTGTTGCGCTCCCAAAGGATTTTGTTTTAAAATAAAGCACTTATTTCTCTGAATGATGCATCTTTAATGGTAGCATTTCAGGAGGCTTGGAAATAAGTTAAGTGAAGATAGTTTTGAGGAGGGAAGCTTTCCTGTTGTCGCATCCATACGAAAGGTAGCAGTGCCATGATGGTGAATGCAAAGTGCATAAAGATGATGTGGCTCTTCAGTCTCTTGTTCTTTTTTTTTTTTTTTTTTTTAATGTGTAAACCTCTCTCTTGAAATGAAAATGTTTGCAGAAAAACCCAACTTAGGACACTTGTACAAAGTGCCTCTTTTGGGAGTAAGTGAAGGGTCTCAGAATATTTTTTCCCATGATTCTGAGGTAAGATAGTATTTTAAATATATTTTTTACAGAAGAGAACATGTATTATAATCCCTAACATTGGACTTATTCATATAAATCCCAAATGACCATGAATTGTAGTTTTGAACTCTTGCCCTATTGTAACTCTAATATACCCATTATGCCTATAATATACTATATAACATACAAATATTATAATTATAATAAATACCTAGAATAGAACAAACTTCAGTACACTTAACATGGGCTACATGCAAATCAGATAACTGACAGAAAATGTCTCTATACTATTTCTTTTCACAGTATTAAATTTTCATCTCAAATCTTTGACTAGAATAAAAGTTAAAGGTCAGAATAAAATTTTAACTTCACATTCCTCTTTTTATTGAAGTATAATTGACATACAGTATCCCATTAGTTTCAGGTGTGCCTCATAGTGATTCAAAATTTTTAAACATTACAATATGATCCCCATGATAGGTCCACTTACCATCTGCCAACATACAAAGTTGTTACAATATTATTGACTATATAGCCTATGCTGTATATTACATCCCCATCACTTAACTTATTTTATTAATGAAAGTTTATCTCTCTTAATCCTCTTCACCTATTTTGCCTTTCCTCTTCTGGTAACCAATAATTTCCTATATCTATGGCCTGTTTCTGTTCTGTTCATTTAGTTTTATTTTTTAAAGATTTTTTTTTTTTTAGATCTCACATATAAATGAATCATATGGCGTAAGTGAAATCATATGGCATTTCTCTTCCTCTTCTCACTTATTTCATTCAGGATAATACTCTTTAGGTCCATCCATGTTGTTGCAAATGACAAGAGTTCATTTTTTATGGCTGTGTAGTATTCCATTGTAAATATATACCACATCTTCCTTATCCATTCTTCCATCAATGGACATTTAGGTTGCTTCCATATGTTGGCTATTGTAAATAATGCTGCATTGAACATAGGAGTACATATATCTCTTCAAATTGGTGTTTTCATTTTCTTTGGATAAATACCCTGAGGTAGAATTGTTGCATTATGTAGTAGTCCTATTCTTAATTTTTTGAGGAAACTCCATACCATTTTCCATAGTGGCTGCACTGATTTACATTCCCAAAGACAGTGTAGGAGGGTTCCCATTTTGTCACATCCTCACCAACACTTGTTACTTTTTGTTTCTGTTTTGTTTTGTTTTGTTTCAGATAATAGCTATTTTGACAGCTGTGAGATGGTATCTCTGTGGTTTTGATTTGCATTTCCCTGATCATTAGCATCTTTTCGTGTGCCTCTTGGCCATCTGTATGTCTTCTTTGGTAAAATGTTTATTCTGGTCTTCTGCCCAATTTTAAATCCAATTGTTTGCTTTTTTGATATTAAGTTGTATAAATTCTTTATATATTTTGGATATTAACCCCTCATCAGAGGTATAATTGTATAATATTTTCTCCCACTCAGTAGGTTGCCTTTTTGTTTTATTGATTAACTTCTTTGCCTGTGCAGTAGCTTTTTAGTTTGATCTAATCCCACTGGTTTATTTTAGCTTTTGTTGCCCTTGCCTGAGGAGATTGGTTTAAACAAATATTGCTAAGACAAATATTGTTAAGAAGCTTACTGCTTACGTTTTCTTCTAGAAATTTTATGGTTTCAGATTTTACATTCAACTATTTTATCCATTTTTTTCAAGTTTTTATTTAAATTCCAGTTAGTTAACATACAGTGTAATATTAGTTCCAGGTGTAGAATTTAGTGATTCATCACTTACATACAATACCTAGTGCCCATCACAAGTGCCCTCCTTAATCCCCATTACCCGTTCAACCTATCCTCCCACCCACCTCCCCTCCAGTAACCATCAGTTTGTTCTCTATAGTTGAGTTTCTTTAATGGTTTGCCTCTCTTTTTCCCCATATGTTCATCTGTTTTGTTTCATAAATTCCACATATGCGTGAGACATACGATATTTGCCTTTAGTGCAATTGCTGGATCCTAAGGCAATTCTATTTTTAAGTTTTTGAGGAACCTCCTTACTGTTTTCCAGAGTGGCTGCACCAATCTACATTCCCACCAACAGCGTAAGGTGTTCCCCTTTTTCAACATGCATGTCAACACCTGTTGTTTCCTGTGTTGTTAATTTTAGCTATTCTGACAGGTGTGAGGTGGTATCTCATTGTAGTTGGGTTTTGTATTTCCCTGATGATGAGTGATGCTGAGCATCTTTTCATGTGTCTGTTGGCCATCTGGATGTCTTCTTTGGAAAAATGTCTATTCATGTATTCTGTCCATTTTCTTAACTGGATTATTTGTTCTTTGGGTGTTGAGTTTGATAAGTTCTTTATATATTTTGGATACTAACTCTTTATCAGATATGTCATTTGCAAATATCTTCTCATTCTGTAGGTTGCCTTCTAGCTTTGTTATTGTTTCCTTCACTGTGCAGAAGCTTTTTATCCTGATGTGGTCCCAATAGTTCATTTTTACTTTTGTTTCCCTTGCCTCAGGAGACATATCTAGTAAGAATCTGCTACAGCCGATGTCAAAGAGGTTACTGCCTGTGTTCTTCTCTAGGATTTTGATGGATTCCTATCTCACATTGAGGTATTTCATCCATTTTGAATTTTTTTTTTTTGTATGGTGTAAGAAAGTGGTCCAGTTTCATTCTTCTGCATGTTGTTGTCCAGTTTTCCCAGCACCGTTTGTTGAAGAGACTATCTTTCTTCCACTGGATATTCTTTCCTGCTTTGTCAAAGATTAGTTGACCATACAGTTCAGGGTACATTTCTGGGTTCTCTATTCTGTTCCATTGATCTCTGTATCTGTTTTTGTGGCAGTATCATACTGTCTTGATCACTACATCTTTGTAATGTAGCTTGAAGTCCAGAATTGTGATGCCTCCAGCATTGCTTTTCTTTTTCAAGGTTGCTTTGGCTATTTGGGGTCTTCTGTGGTTTCATACAGATTTTAGGATTGTTTCTTCTAGCTTTGTGAAAAAATGCTGGTGTTATTTTGATAGGGATTGCATTAAATATGTAGATTGCTTTGGGTAGTAGAGACATTTTAACAATATTTGTTTTTCCAATCCATGAGCATGGAAGGTTTTTCCATTTCTTTGTGTCATCTTTACTTTCTTTCATCAGTGTTTTATAATTTTCAGAGTACAGATTTTTTACCTCTTTGGTTACCATTATTCATAGGTATCTTATGGTTTTTGTTGCAATTATAAATGATATTGATTCCTTGATTTTTATTTTTGCTGCTTCATTATTGGTTTATAGAAGTGCAATAGATTTCTGTACGTTGATTTTGTATCCTGTGACTTTACCTAATTTGTGTATCAGTTCTAGCAATTTTGAGGGGAGTCTTTTGGGTTTTCTGTGTAGAGTATCATGTCATCTGTGACTAGTGAAAACCTGACTTCTTATGCAATTGGGACGTCTTTTATTTCTTTTTGTTGTCTGATTGCTAAGGCTAGGACTTCCAGTACTATGTTAAATAACAGTGGTGAGAGTGGACATCCCTGTTTTGTTCTTGACCGTAGAGGAAAAGCTGTTTTCCCCCATTGAGGATGATATTAGCTGTGGGTCTTTCTTATATGGCTTTTTTGATGTTGAGGTATGTGCCCTCTATCCCTATTTTGTTGAGGATTTTTATCAAGAATCGATGCTATATTTTGTCAAATGTTTTGTCTGTATCTATTGAGAGGATCATATGGTTCTTATTCTTTCTTTAATTAACGTGGTGTGTCACATTGATTGACTTGCAAATATTGAAGCACCCTGGCAGCTGAGGAATCCCACTTGATCATGGTGAATAATTCTTTTGATGTACTGTTGGATTCGATTTGCCAGTATCTTGTTGAGAATTTTTGCATCTATGTTCATCAAGGATATTGGCCTGTAATTCTCCTTTTAAGTGGGATCTTTGTCTGGTTTTGGGATTAAGGTAGTACTGGCCTTGTAGAATAAGTTTGGAAGTTTTCCTTCCATTTCTATTTTTTGGAACAGTTTGAGAAGAATAGGTATTCACTCTTCCTTAAATGTTTGGTAGAATTCTCCTGGGAAGCTGTTTGGCCCTGGATATTTTGTTTGTCAGAAGATTTTTGATTACTGATTCAGTTTCTTTGCTGGTTATTGGTCTGTTCAAGTTTTCTATTTCTTCCTGTTTCAGTTTTGGTCATTTATATGCTTCTAGGAATTTATCCATTTCTTCCAGATTGCCCAATTTGTTGGTATATAATTTTTCATAATATTCTATTATAATTGTTTGTATTTCTGTGGTGTTTGTGGTGATCTCTCCTCTCTCATTCCTGATTTTGTTTGAGTCCTTTCTCTTTTCTTTTTGTTAAGTTTGGCTAGGAGTTTATCAATTCTTATTAATCCTTTCAAAGAACAAGCTCCTAGTTTCATTGATCTGCTTTTTTTTGTTTGTTTCTTTATCATTTATTTCTTCTCTAATCTTTATTATTTCCCTTCTTTAGCAGGCTTTAGATTCATTTGTTGTTATTTTCCAGCTTCTTTAAGTGTAAAGATAGGTTGTGTATTTGAGATTTTTCTTGCTTCTTGAGGTAGGCCTGTATTGATATGTACTTCCCTCTTTGGACTACTTTTACTGCATCCCAAAGGTTTTGGACCCTCATGTTTTCATTTTCATTTGTTTCCATGTATTTTTTTTTTAATGTCTTCTTTAATTTCCTCATTCTTTAGTGGAATGTTTTTAACCTCCATGTATTTGTGATCTTTCCAAATTCTTTCTTTTGCTTGACTTCCAGTTTCATAGAGTTGTGGTCCAAAAATATGCGTGGTATGATCTCAATCTTTTTGTATTTGTTGAGACCTGAGTTGTGACCCAGTATGTGATCTTTTCTGGAGAATGTCCCATGAGCACTCAAAAACAAGGTATATTCTGCTGCTTTAGGATGAAATGTTCCAAATATATCTCTTAAGTCCATCTGGTCCAGTGCATCATTGAAAGCCATTGTTTCCTTCTTGACTTTCTTTTTAGACAGTCTGTCCATTGCTGTAAGTGGGGTGTTAAAATCCCCTACTATTACTGTATAATTATCAATAAGTTCCTTTATGTTTGTTATTAATTATTTTATATATTTGGTGCTCCCAGGATGGGAGTTTTTAAAATTGGTTTTTTTTTTTTTTTAATATTTACAAGTGTTAGATATTTTTGTTGAGTGGATCCCTTTATTATGATATACTGTCCTTCTTCATCTCTTGTTACAGTCTTTGGTCTAGAATCTAGTTCGTCTAATGTAAGTATGGCTCAGGCTCTTTTTCGACATTTCATTACCATGATAAATGTTTCTCCATCCCCTCACTTTCAATTGGCAGGTGTCTTTAGATCTAAAATGAGTGTCTTGTAGGCAGCATATGGAAGGGCCTTGTTTTTTTATCAATCTGATACTCTATGTCTTTTGACTGAAGCATTTAGTTCATTTACATTCAGAGTGATTATTGATAGATATGAGTTTAGTGCTATTATATTACCTGTTAAGTCATTGTTTCTGGAGATTTTCTCTACTTTCTAGTTTTTCTCACATTTGGTCATTCTTTCCCACTCAGAGTCCCCTTTAATATTTCTTGCAGGGCTGTTTTAGTAGTCACGAACTCCTTTAGTTTTTGTTTGTCTGGGAAACTCTTTACCTCTGCTTCCATTCTGAATAGAGTATTCTTGGCTACATATCTTTCCCATTCAGCGCACTGAATATATCATGAAACTCTCTTCTGGCCTGTCAAGTTTCTGTGGAGAGGTCTGCTGCTAACCTTATGTCTTCTCTTATAAGTTAGGGTTTTCTTTTCCCTTGCTACTTTTAGGATTTTTCCTTATCTCTATATTTTGCAAATTTTACTACCATATGTTTTGGTGTTGGCCTGGTTTTGTTGATTTTGATGGGAGTTCTCTGTGCCTCCTGGATATGGATGTCTGTTTCCTTCCCCAGATTAGGGAAGTTTTTAGCTATAATTTATTTTTTTTAATTTAATTTTATTATGTTATGTTAGTCACCATACATCATTAGTTTTTGATGTATTGTTCCATGATTCATTGTTTTCGTACAACACGCAGTGCTCCATGCAGTCTGTGCCCTCCTTAATACCCATTACCGGGCTAGCCCATCCCCCAACCACCCTCCCCTCTAAAACCCTCAGTTTGTTTCTCAGAGTCCATAGTCTTTCATGGTTAATCTCTCCCTCTGACTCTCCCCCCTTCATTTTTCCCTTCCTTCTCCTAATGTCCTCCATGGTATTCCTTATGTTCCACAAATAAGTGAAACCATATGATAATTGACTTTCTCTGCTTGACTTATTTCACTTAGCATAATCTCCAGTCCCATCCATGTTGATGTAAAAGTTGGGTATTCATCCTTTCTGACGGCTGAGTAATATTCCATTGTATATATGGACCACATCTTCTTTATCCATTCATCTGTTGAAGGGCATCTCAGCTCTTTCTACAGTTTGGCTATTGTGGACATTGCCACTATAAACATTGGGGTGCATATGGCCCTTCTTTTCACTACATCTGTGTCTTTGGGGTAAATACCCAGTTGTGGAATTGCTGGGTCATAGAGTAGCTCTATTTTTAAATTTTTGAGGCACCTCCACACTGTTTTCCAATGTGGCTGTACCAAGTTGCATTCCCACCAACAGTGTAAGAGGATTCCCCTTTCTCCATAACCTCTCCAACATTTGTTGTTTTTTGCCTTGTCAATTTTTGCCATTCTAACTGGTGTAAGGTGGTATCTCAGTGTGGTATTGATTTGAATTTCCCTGATGGCTAATGATGAACATTTTTTCGTGTGTCTATTAGCCATCTGTATGTCTTCTTTTGAGAAGTGTCTGTTCATGTCTTCTGCCCATTTTTTGACTTGATTATTTGTTTTTTGGGTGTTGAGTTTGAGAAGTTCTTTATAAATCTTGGAAATCAGCCCTTTGTCTGCAGTGTCATTTGTAAGTATCTTTTCCCATTCTGTGGGTTGCCTCTTTGTTTTGTTGACTGTTTCCTTTGCTGTGCAGAAGCTTTTTATCTTGATGAAGTACCAAAAGTTCATTTTTGCTTTTGTTTCACTTGCCGTTGGAGATATATCTTGAAAGAAGTTGCTGTGGCTGATGTCAAAGAGGTTACTGCCTATGTTCTCCTCTAGGATTTTGATGGATTCCTGTCTCACACTGAGGTCTTTCATCCATTTTGAGTTTATCTTTGTGTATGGTGTTAGAGAATGGTCGAGTTTCATTCTTCTGCATGTGGCTGTCCAATTTTCCCAGCACCATTTATTGAAGAGACTTTCTTTTTTCCATTGCATATTTTTCCTGCTTTGTCAAAGATTATTTGACCATAGAGTTGAGGGTCCATATCTGGGCTCTCTATTCTGTTCCATTGGTCTATATGTCTTTTTTTGTGCCAGTACCATGCTATCTTGGTGATCACTGCTTTGTTATATAGCTTGAAATCGGGCAGCATGATGCCCCCAGCTTTGTTTTTCTTTTTCAACATTTCCTTGGCAATTCAGGGTCTTTTCTGATTCCATACAAATTTTAGGGTTGTTTGTTCCAGCACTTTGAAAAATGTCATTGGAATTTTGATTGGGGTGGCATTGAAGGTATAGATTGCTCTGGGCAGCATAGACATTTTAACAATGTTTATTCTTCTGATCCATGAGCATGGAATGTTTTTCCATCTTTTTGTGCCTTCTTCAATTCCTTTCATGAGTGTTCTGTAGTTCCTAGAGTATAGATCCTTTACCTCTTTGGTTAAGTTTATTCTGAGATATCTTATGGTTTTTGGTGCTATTGTAAATGGAATCATTTCTCTAATTTCTCTTTCTACAGTTGCATTGTTAATGTGTAAGAAAGCAACTGATTTCTCTGCATTGAGTTTTATCCTGCCACATTACTGAATTGCTGTATGAGTTCTAATAATTTGGGGGTGGAGTCTTTTGGATTCTCCACATAAAGTATCGTCATCTGCGGAGAGAGAGTTTGACTTCTTCTTTGACAATTTGAATACCTTTTATTTCTTTTTGTTGTCTGATTGATGTTGCTAGGACTTCTAGTACTATGTTGAACAATAGTGGTGAGAGTGGGCATCCTTGACGTGTTCCTGATCTTAGGGGAAAGGCTCTCATCTTTTCCCCATTGAGGATGATATTCACTATGGGTTTTTCATAGATGGGTTTATGAACTTGAGGAATGTTCCCTCTATCCCTATACTCTGAAGATTTTAATCAGGAAAGGATGTTGTATTTTGTCAAATGCTTTTTCTGCATCAATTTAGAGGACCATATGGTTCTTCTCTCTCCTCTTATTAATGTGTTCTATCACATTGATTAATTTGCAAATGTTGAACTACCCTTGTATCTTGGGGATAAATCCCACTTGGTCGTGGTGGATGATTCTTTTATTTATTTATTTATTTTTAAGATTTTATTTATTTATTTGAAAGAGAGAGACACAGTGAGAGAGGGAACACAAGCAGAGGGAATGGCAAAGGGAGAGGGAAAAGCAGGCTTCCCGTGGAACAGGAAGCCCGATGCAGGGCTCGATCCCAGGACCCTGGGATCATGACCTAAACCGAAGGCAGACACTTTACAAACGAGCCACCCATGCACCCCATGGATGATCCTTTTATTGTACTGTTGGATTCTATTAGCTAGGATTTTGTTGAGAATTTTGGAATCCATATTCATCAGGGATAGAGGTCTGAAATTCTCCTTTTTGATGGGGTCTTTGCCTGGTTTGGGGATTAAGGTAAAGCTGGCCTCATAGAATGAGTCTAGAAGCTTTCCTTCTGCTTCTATTTTTTGAAACAGCTTCAGGAGAATGTGCATTATTTCGTCTTTGAATGTTTGGTAGAATTCCCCAGGGAATCCATCATGCCCTGGACTCTTGTTCTTTGGGAGGTTTTTGATCACTGCTTCAATCTCGTTACTGGTTATTGGCCTATTCAGGTTGTCAGTTTCTTCCTGTTTCAGTCTTCGGAGTATATAGATTTCCAGGAAGGCATCCATTTCTTCCAGGTTGCTTAGTTTATTGGCATGTAGTTGTTGATAATAATTTCTAATAAATGTTTCTATTTCCTCAGTGTTAGTCATGATCTCTCTCCGTTCATTCATAATTTTACAAATTTGGGTCCTTTCTCTTTTCTTTTGGATAAGTCTGTGCAGTGGTTTATCGATCTTAGTAATTCTTTCAAAGAACCAGCTTCTAGTTTCGTTGATCTGATCTACTGTGTTTCTGGTTTCTAATTCATTGATCTCTGCTCTAATCTTAATTATTTCTCTTCTAATGCATGGCTTAGGCATCGTTTGTTGCTTTTTCTCTAGTTCTTTAAGGTGTAGAGTTAGATGGCAAATTCAGGATTTTTCTATTTTTTTTAGTGAGGCTTGGATGGCTATGTATTTCCCCCTTAGGACCACCTTTGCAGTATCCCATAGGTTTTGGACTGATGTGTTTTCATTCTCATTGGTTTGAATGAATTGTTAAAGTTCTTCTTTGATTTCCTGGTTGACCCAAACATTCTTGAGCAGAGTGGTCTTTAGCTTCCAAGTGTTTGAATTTCTGCCAAATTTTTTCTTGTGATTGAGTTCCAGTTTTAAAGCATTATGGTTTGAGAATATGCAGGGAATAATCTCAATCTTTTGGTATCAGTTGAGACCTGATTTGTGACCCAATATGTGGTCTATCCTGGAGAAAGTTCTGTGTGCGCTCAAGAAGAATGAGTATCCTGTTGTTTTAGGGTGGAATGTTCTGTATATATTTATGAGGCCCATCTGGCCCAGTGTGTCATTCAAAGCTCTTGGTTCTTTGTTGATTTTCTCGTTACATGATCTGCCTATTGCTGAGAATGAAGTATTGAGGTCTCCTACAATTAACGTATTATTATCAATATGACTATTTTGGTTAACAGTTGGCTTATGTAGATACCTGCTCCCATGTTGGGGGCAGAGATATTTACAGTTGTTAGATCTTCTTGTTGGATAGACCCTTTAAGAATGATATAGTGTCCTTCTCTGTCTCTAACTACAGTCTTTAGTTTAAAATCTAATTTGTCTGATATAAGAATTGCTACCTCAGCTTTCTTTTGAGGTCTGTTGGCATGGAAGATGGATCTCCATCACTTCACTTTCAGTCTGGATGTATCTTTAGGCTCAGAATGAGTCTCTTGTAGACAGCATATGAATGGGTCCTATCTTTTTATACAATCTTCAACCCTGTGCCATTTTATGAGAGCATTTAGTCCATTCATGTTGAGAATGACTATTAAAAGATATGAATTTGTTGTCATTATGTTGCCTGTCAAGTCCTTGTTTCTATAGATTGTCTCTGTAAATTTCTGTTCTATATCATTCTTGGGGTCTTTCTTCTTTTACAGAACCCCCCCTTTATATTTCTTGCAGGGCTGGCTTAGTGGTCACATTCTTTCAGCTTCTGCCGGTCTTGGAAGCTCTGCATCTCTCCATCCATTCTAAATGACAGCCTTGCCAAATAAAGTATTCTTGGCTGTATGTTCTTCTCATTTAGTACCCTGAATATGTCTTGCCAGCCCTTTGTCACTTGCCAGGTCTCTGTGGATAGGTCTGACGTTATTCTGATGTTCCTCCCTCTATACATAAAGAATCTCTTCCCCCTAACTGCCCTTAAGATGGTTTCCTTGATTCTAAGATTTGAGAGTTTTACTATTACATGTCGGGGCATTGGCCTGTTTTCCTTGATCGTGGGAGGGGTCCTCTCTGCCTCTAGGACACCAATGTTTGTTTCATTCGCCAGATTAGGGAAGTTCTCAGCTACAGTTTGCTCAAAAATATCTTCTAGTCCTCTCTCTCTCTCTCCACCCCCTCAGGGATTCCCAATAATTCTGACATTGGAACGTTTCATGGTGTCATTTATTTCTCTGATTCTGTTTTCATGGATTGTGAGTTGTTTCTGCTTGGGCTCCTCTTTTTCTTCTTTTCTATCAGTTGGTCTTCTAGATCACTAATTCGTTTTCCTCCTTGCTTACCCTAGCTGTTAGATTATCTAGATTAGATTGGATCTCATTGATAGCATTTTTAAGTTCTGCCAGTTCAGCTTTCATTTCTGCCCTTAGAGACTCTATGTTGCCATTAAGTGATTTCTCCATTTTAGCTATTTTCTTCATAACTGCTACCCTGAAGTCCATTTCTGACATCTTGGTTATATCTGTATCCATTTGTAAATCTGTGGCAGAAGTCACAGTCTCTGTGTCTCCTATTTTGGGGGCTCCTCCTCCTAGTCATTCTGTTGAGGGTGGTTGAGGGAATGTACAGAGTCCAAATTATTGACCACAACCTATGCAAGATGCACCTGTTTTAAAGGGACTTTAGGGTTGTTGGCCTCTTGTTCTCCCAGGCTCTTTTCTGGGGGAGAGGCCTGCCACACTATTACTCAGGGAGCCCTGTTTGTGCAGAGTTGCCCTGCGCCCTGTGTTGGGTGATGGGCTCAGTGAAAACTGTTTTTTGGGGGCTTTTGTTCTCTGGTGGCTTTCCCCATCTCTTCCGAGAGTCAGAGCAGAAGAGACTGTTTCCAACCCTCTGCCTTAGAGCAGAGAGATCGCAGTCTGTTCTTCAGTGATCTCTCCCGGCCACACTATCTCCGTTTCTGTCTGTGCCACTATAAACTGCAGTGTCCTGGGTTGTGCGCCCCTAAGCAGGGCTCCCAGTCCTCACCTCCAGGTTGTGCTTCTAAAACCACCAGCTGCCCCAAGTTTGCACGTGCCACCCCACCCCCGCTCCAGGTTTCAGTCCAGGGGCCTGCCCTGAGTCCTTTCCCTGCCGCTACCAGTCTACGAGTCTGTGCCCTGTCCCCAGCACAGGACGCTATCACTCACTGGTGGTGTAGGATCCCCAAGTCTCCCTCTCCCTTCCATTTATCTTCCAATATCTGCCCGCAGAATCATGGCTCCCCGCTTCATACCTTGAAACCAACCACCTGTGATATTTTCTTTGTAGAGATCCAGATATATCTTCTTACATCTCAGGCTGATTTCGTGGGTGTTCAGAGTAGTCTGGTAGATATCCAGCTCAATTCAGGGGACCAGTTGGAATAGGGTCCCCTACTCCTCTGCCATCTTTTCTGTTTCTACAATTTCTTCAAATAAACCTTCTGCCCCCTTTTCCCTCTCTTCATCTGGGACTACTATGACATGAATGTTATTACACTTTACAAAGTTGCTGAGTTCCCTAAGTATACATTCATGATCCAATATTTTTCTTTCCCTCTTCTTTTCAGCTTCATTATTTTCCATAATTTTATATTCTATATCACTTATTCTTTCCTCCCTCTGCTTCTTCTGTCCTTGTGGTCATTACATCCAGTCATTTTTGCATCTCAGTTATAGCATTTTTTTATTTTGGCCTGACTAGTTTTTAGGTCTTTTATTTCTGCAGTAAGGGTAAGGGACTCCCTGGTGTCTTCTATGCTTTTCTGAAGCCCAACTAGTATTCATTTGATTGTTTTAAATTCTAGATCAGGCATATTACTTATATCTGTTTTGATTCAGTCCCTTGCCATGACCTTTTCTTGTTCTTTCTTTTGGGATGAATTCCTCCATCTTGGCATATTGTTTGGGTCTCTATCCTCTTCTCTGTGTTAGGAAAGTCTCTTACATTTCCTGCTTGTGAGAGTAATGGCTTTATGAAGAAGAGGTCATATACTCTCCAGGGTCTGGAACTTCAGGAAGTGTCTCTGGTGTATGCTGTGTCCTCTGCTGTTGTGTTTTGGTTGCTCTCTCCCCCAGGTCAGTCCTCTGTAGAGTTTCTCCTTGCCTGGAGTGGGGAGTGTTTGGACCTTGTCCAGAGTGTGGTGAGTTTTAACTAGATGTGCTCTGGTCTGCTTGTTAAAAGAAGCCTGCTCCTATTTCCACTAGAACTGAAGTTTTGCAGCACTCTATGGTCAGTAGACTTGGTGCATGCAGGAGAGTTTGTGCTGGTCTTCTGGGGGAAGGGCTTGCTGCTGTGGTTCTCAGGCACACTTGCCCTAGTAAAGAGGCACCTGCAGAGTGCAGGTGGGATGGGGCTTGTAAGCAGCTCTGGCCTCCACTCTGGGTGCTGTGGTGCTCATTGAAGTTAGTCAGGGGAGAAAAATGGTTCCAGCTCTCTCCCTCATCCCTGGAGAGGGGAGTTTGCAGTCACCACTGTATGGGAAGCCCTCACAGAAGAGTGAACAATCTCCCCTTTTGTGTCCCAGGCATCCCTCAGATCCCTGCCTTCACCTTATCTGTGTCTGGTCTTTGTGCCCACCTGGCATTGGAGGGCAGTGTACCTGTGTTTCATCTCAGTCATGCCAGCTGTGTTTCAAAACTCTAAACTTTAGGGACCCAACATGGCATGGACCACAATAGTTGTCTGGGGGAGGGTCTCACCTTGCTGGGTCTGGTGCCAGTTTGTCCCAGAAGGGCAGTCCCATCAATATGCAGGAGCTTGGAGTTTAGAGGAAAGCACACCAAAAAGCCTGAGTCCAGGTTAGCCATCCTCAACAGTTGTCTCTGCCCCTGTGTTTAAGGGGTGGGGAAGCACCATGGTGCTTGTCAGCCCTTTTGTCCTCTGAGAGGCAAAACCACCTCTCCCAGATGTGCTCCAAGAAGAGGGAAACGTCTCTCCCAGTTTGTCCCAGGGGATCCTCAGATAGTGCCACCTGTTCCCAGGCTTCTGCCCTCCTTCTCCATAGGAGCACTGCAATGCTCACTGGGCTCCACACCAGCCATGGTGGGAAACTCAAATTCCAATCTTTGAGCTTCGCTGCTTGTAAACACTCAAGATAATCAGCCCCTCTCATTTTCCCAGTCAGTGGCTTGGAAGAGTTTCCCTTGTGTGATCCCCTATGCACTGCTCTCTCTCTCTCTCTCCCTCCTCTCTTCACTATCAGGACTCTCAGGACTCCCTCCCCTCTGCAGCACCCATGACACTTTTCTCCTCAAAATCACATCTTTGCACCTTCTACCCTCCATGATGTGACCTCTTCTCTCTTTCCAGTCATGCAGCTTGTTGTGTCAATCCTCAGATCGATTTCATGGGTATTCAGAATGATCTGATATTTATCTAAGGAATACTTCATTGTTAATGTTTGGTGTATCCCATTATATCACTCACCTCAGGAAGCACATACTATTAGTTTTTCCTACTATTAGTGATGCTAACATGGATACTTTGTTAAAATTATGTCTGCCACAGTTCTCCATTTTTAAAGGTAACTTTGTTCTTTTAATTAAAAAATGAATCTCTTGGATGACACTTTCAGAGTCAATAACCTTTTAATCAATGGTTTTCTCATCCATTAATGATCTTTGTCTAATTCAAATACTATAATGGGAGTTGTAAAATGGTGGTTTTATAAGTCTTTCATTTTTACTATATTTATTACTTAGCATTTTTGTATAAAGAATAATTTCCTCAATTCCCCCCCTTATCTCTTTCTCTGATTTTCTTTTTGTGTATCACTATGGACACATGGGTTTCCTTCAACTGAAATTTACAGAGGAAATAGTATAGCCCTGCTTTTATTTTTAAATGATTGTAGAGAGGTAGAGAAATAGACTGTAATTTGAGTCATGTCTGTACTAAAGAAAGGAAATACAAGAATAAATCATTAGGTAAAATCAGGCACTAAGATTCTATGATTATGATTAACCTGAAGTTGAAATACAATTCCTATGATTCAGCAGCCTATAATAGAAATTGAGAAACCATTATGCATAATGCCACATTATTGGTGATGAAACCAGCAATGACTAAGACGGCTCTTAATTGAGGTGACATTACTCCAAGAAATGAAGTAGAATCATAGTTAAAAAAATAAAAATAAAAACAAGATTTTAGTGTAGGAGGTGGGTAATGCCAATCATAAAGCATAAAGTTAGTATTTTGTAAATGAATCCATTGTTAGATTTAGCTTAAAACTGTGCAAAGGTGTAAACTTCAATGGAATATTGGAAGTCCTTTTTCCAAACTACTCAGGTTGAATAACACTTTGAATAATGTTTTCATAGGACTTAAAACAAAACATTAGTAGTTTGAATAGTAGTCTTAAAGTCAAATGCCTACTGCCTGGCATTTAACACACTATTGACAACTCTATAGTAATAGTAGCCACCAAATAAGTGTCAGGCCTGGTTACAGAGGTTTATGTGCATCTATGCTTTCAATTCTTACAACGACCCTATAAGAGTTGGAATTATTCTTATCTATACCTTACATGTGAGACATGAGAGGAAACTGATAGACTTGAGAGTTTAAATACTGCTAAAGTTTTTAGATTTTCAGAGCAGACTCTTTTTGGATCAATTGCACCAATATTCTACCAGTCACTCCAATATCCGTATATTCTTGATAACTTCACTACCACAATCCATGAGGCAACTGAGAGTCAAACCTCCTAAATCAATCCAAAAAATGTCATTTGAGTCTGTCCTTATTCCTCTTCCTTACTTGCCTGAACTATTTAAGTCAGAATAGTTAAAAACACAAAACATGTTTGTCTACACCACCACATCTTCTCTCATTTAAAACCTCTGAAGCTGTTCTGCTGCTTATAGAATAAATTTCTGAGGTAGGACCTACAAGGCCCTGAGCACTATGCATAAAAAATGCCCCTCAGCTCCATCTCACCTCTTCCTGTTTGCATTTTATTCAGATTTATTAGTGCTCTGCAAATATGGCAGGTACTTTTCCAGTGCCATGATTTGCTACATGTTCCATCTACATGGACTACCTTTTCATTTTTATATCCTAGTAAACTCCTATTTATCCTTCAAGACCCTCCTCAAATGCTGCCTTTCTAAAAACATTATATATATATATAAAATCTTCTTCAGGATACCAAGCACTATGGTACAATTGTTTCTTTACATGCTTATCTTTTCTCACTAAACTCTGAGTTTCAAATAAGTCAGAACTACCTATTTCAGTCATAGACTGTTTTCTTTTTTTTTTATCCTCATAATACTCAGCACAGTATTTGACACAGAAATGACTGAGAAAGTATTTGTGCGGTGATTGATGATAAGCTGCCTCTTTTCTACAAGATCTATTTTTTTTTTTTATTATGCTTTTCAGGGAAAAACCTTCTCAAAATGAATTGTTAAGGAATTATCATTTCATAAAAAGCAATAATTTCTTCTAGCAGTTATAACGTCACTTTATTCTTCCTTGTCCTTTCCTTTTATGAGTCTGTCACAGTGTCTTTGCTGTTCATCTTCCAGAATTACTGTGCTTTTTTCCCCCACTCTCCTCAGTCAACAAGAGACAGAATAAGTAGAAAAAATGCTGTTTTAAACACATGAAACATAGTTCTCCTAATATTGTATTCAATCAAGTGTACTTGCTTGTCCCTAGTGGTTAGAGGTAACATGCTTTTCCCCCCAATTTTAATGGATACATCAATGCCAAATATTTTTATACTGCACCTATTTGAGAATTCACAATAACAGCTGAGAAAGTTTGACATATTTCACAATGGTGGCTAAAACTTGTGGATTCAGTATCTTTAGAACATGATCCAATTGATCATAAAACTTAACATTGGATTCAATCAGCTAATGAATACTCACTGTGGCAGACCCTTTGGAAGCCATTAATTGGAATATAAAGATGACTAACACATGCTATCCTTAGGCATCTCAGGATACAGAGGGTTTTAAGTATCTCCTAGTGAAGCATTTTTTTAAAGATTTTATTTATTTAGAGAGACAGAGAGAGAGCACAAGAAGGAGAGGAGTTAAGGGAGAGGGGGAGAGAGAATCCCAAGCAGATTCCACACTGAGCACAGAAGCTCAATCCCAGGACCCTGAGATCATGACCCGACCCAAAATCAAGAGTTGGATGCTTAACTGACTGAGCCACCCAGGCACCCCCCTTAGTGAAGCATTTTATACTATTCTTCCATATTCTTCAGCTAATTTTTCTCTTTGCTTTGCAGATAAGCCTAAAAGCAGAAAGAGAAAAAAGAAGCAAATGAAATTTGTTTTAATTCATATTATAATCAAAGCTAGGTAGAATAGAGCATAAATCAATGACTAAGAGTAAGGGGGGGGGGGTTCTATCATTAATTTCTGTTGTTAAAAATAAGCAATGTATAGAAATATAAGAGAAATACAGGGTTCTGATAAAAGAGTAAAGTAGATAAAAATCACAATCTTTTGTCTATACTATCCTGATTTTGTCTTTCATTTCTTTTACCTCACTGTTTTTATCGCTATTCTGCAACACCCCAATCAATGGTGTGTTGGTAAATTGACTCTATAGGAAAAAGAAAAAAAATCCCTGAGTTGTACCATTTGCCAATTTCTACAGTATAAATACTCCTGCCATGGCCAATTCTAAACTACCAAATGTGAGGTTGGTAAGAAATGCTAAAAATTAACTTTCTTAAGTCAGCAGAACCTGTCTCCACTCACCGGTGGATCCCCTTCACGGGTATGTGACTTGACAGACTCAAATCTCTTCCTCTAACTTCTGCCATTATCAATGGATATTACATCAGGTGTCACACATTGATGTGAATTCTAGTCATTGTATTAACTCTCCCAACCAAGGATATTGGTGTTTAAATATTATTACCAAATTTAGAAAGTACAATAACAACCATTTTCCCCCATGTAATAACTATAGGCCTCATAAGCAACTTGGAATTATCTGGAGTCGTAAATTAATATGCTGTTTATTCTGTGCAGGTTGTATGACTATTTGCTAAAATAGTTACATTAAAAGGCTTAGGGATGATTTAGAAAGATTACCATTTATATTGTTTAATATTAAATCTTAACAGCTTAAAATGGATCAATTTCTGATTATAACACAAGCATTTCTTATGTTATTTCACATGATTGGGAAAACATCATTATTACCTCAACATTTAATGCTTGAGTAACTTCATGAAAATATTTTTAAAGCAAAATTCATGGGGATTAAATGTATTTAAATAACAATAAAAACAAAATGTACTATGAACTAGAACTTTCTAAATGGTGAGCAATGATATGCATTGAATTAAAAAATAGAAATTAGATACTAATTCACCCAGCTAGAATCTGAAAGGCAATGTATAGTCACTGAGAAAAACATGTTACAGTGGCTTTCACTGATTTTGTAAAATGAAAATGCCTTTAAGTAATAGAAATAAGTAAGAGAAAAATTAAATAGCTTAGTAATTATTGGTTTTTCAGATGAATCACCTTCGTAGAGTATAATGCATTCGGCAGATTTCTGCCCTTGGCAGTTAAATTAATTGTGTATTTTAATATAAATGCTTTCTAACTGCAATTCACTTTAATCATTTAACATGTCCAATATTGAGTTCTTTCGAATGAGAAAAGCTGTGAGAAAAATTCTCCATGATATCCTTTCATATTTTGATATCAGTTTTCCTTTTAAATAAATTTCTGACAATTTCCCTAGTAGAGTGTTAAGTATTTATGTTTGTAGTGATACACAAATTATTTCATGTGTTCTACATTTTTTAATTATACAAGAACATAAGAGAAAGTTGTAAGGAATTTATACTTCTGAGAGACTTACTCTTGCATTTTTTAAATAATCTGAAATATTTTATCTCAATGAGTTGATACAGTATAACCTTTTGTCTCAGTTATACATACAGCATGCTCAGAAAAGAAAATAGTAAACAATATTAACAGAGATGGAACTGGGGTTGTGCTTAGGTTCTGAAAACCACACGTACTTAAAGTATATCTCCCGGTGATCCACACATTTGTTTTACTATCATATCCTTCTATTTAATCTTTGTTCTCTTCTTCTTTTAGATTACTTTTTTTTTTTCACTTGTTTTACATTACATAGTGCTTGAAGATGTTCAGATGTGCAGCATCTTCATGTTTTAGACTCAGAATTGAGAATTCTGTGTGTGTGTGTGTCTGTGTGTGTGTGATGCTGATCTTAATCATTGGTGCTCTTGCAAGATTAACTTTAATACTGAATAGAAATCTCTCATTGGTAAATACCTTTTTTATAATGGTTAGTGGACATTAAATTATCTACCATGTTCTCTGGTGCCCAAATTATTTCTAGGATAGTTAGACTATGTGCATTCTAAAATAAATGCTGTGTTTTTCACTTTTCTCTCTTGTTTCTGTTGGGACTGGGTGAGTTTATATTTTAGATCCCAATATTCTTATCATTTGGAAGTAACACAAATGTGTTTCCTTTATCTTGCAGCTCCAGGGGGCCCAGTGTTTACAGTAGAAGCTGGAACAAGACTGCTTGTGAAGAATAGATTGCCAGGTTTTTCAATAATAGAAACAATTGTCAAGTAATTGTGATTTGCATTGAATTACTATGGATTAGGATTTTAATGTGCCTTTGTTTCATTAAAATCCTTAGAATACAGTGTTTATAGTTCAATAAGAAAATACCTATGAAGAAAATCAAATGTTTTGGAAATGATTAAAAACTATTCCACTATGCTAGGTGCAAAGCTACAGTGCAAAATATACATCATCTAGTCCTACATCTACTTGAAGAAGTAGCACTATTCAGTCCTTAAATGGCCTACTCATATACGCATATATTCATATATATATTTTGCATGTATTTGCAGTACCAAATAACAATCATTTAAGAAAAACAATGAATAACAAAGTGAGCCAGAATGCTTTTCAGAGACATCAGTCATACATTGCCTTATGGTTATTTAAGTCCTCTTTTATTTTCCTTTCAAAATTATCCTGTCAGTCAGTTAATAGACCTTTAACACAGAACAAAAGGAAAACTCTATAGTCAATATATTGCAATACTTCATTAATGCCAAAACAGAAAGAGAAATCCTTTCCAGTGTTCTCTGTCATTGATTCTCAATGTTTATATTTTACTGGCTCTGCGAGACTTCTATGAAGAAAGGATGTCAGAACTAAGTAAGTTTGGAAGCTGGAGCCTCTTATATCCCACTTATGGAGAGTCACAACCCACAAAGCAAGGGGTCTGAACAATCCTGAAGTAAAAAGCAAAAAACAGAAAACAGTTTAGCTTTGTTGACCCTGGTTTCTCAAAAGTGTACTTGCCAGAGAACAATGTTTCAAATAACCTCTCTAAACATCCCCTAGATCTAGTATTCCACACAAAACTCTTTGTGGAATGTTGTTCTGAGGTAAGCAAATACGTAACTCTGTATAACCTAACTTACTTTGTGAACTTCTCATCAATTCAGTACAGACAGCAAGGCTAAATCTGAATCCACTCTGTAGCGTGTTTGTATGTGTGGATCATCTTTCCTTGTGGCCACAACACCTCATCATTACCAATACATAAGGGTTGCCTATGTCCAGGGAAGAACTCATCATGCTGCAGAAATGTGGAGCCCTGTCTGCATGCATATAGACTATACATCCAGAGTCAAATGTGTACTTGTCATCACAAAGACCAACATGTTAGGTTTTCCAAATTTACATCAGTATAAAATACCCAAACATGCGGGTGGAGATAGTAGAATTAGCTTGTTCACTCATCACACCCAGGACTACCACACATACCAGAGTTCATGAAATACCAAGCTAAGCTTCCCTAGTTTTGTAATAACTCTTTTTGCTGCAGAGGAGTATGAAGTTCCTCTCCCCCAGCTAACATTACAATATCGAATATCTTCTCAGTGACTCTGAAATCCTTGTACAACGCTCCATCCACAGTGATGGTCTACAAAGGCACCAGAGAGAGCAATCCACATTATTAGGTCAAAGTCAATAGCAAGAATGTAGAGTGGTTGTCTGTGGATTTTACAGAAGACCATAAGGTTCTCTATGGGTCACTGACATATTCTGAAGTTTCCTTCTCCTTTATGTTTCGGTGTAGGTCACAATGTAAATAGCTGACAATCTATGAAAAATGGATAAGAAGAAGGAGCTAACCTTAGGAGAGTTTAAACTGATATCAGGAGAAAAGGTGAACTAGTCCAATGAAGGAGATAACCCATCCTTGTTTGTAAAATTGTATACCTCAAGTTCAAAAGGCTAATTTTTAGGAATGTGAAGCTTATCCTTCTCACTCTGAACTCATTGTTTCATGTTTTATAAACACAAGAGCAATGGACCAAATTTTTTAAATTACTTTTTTGTATCTTTTTGGGTTTCTTTTCTGAGGAGCCTCCATATATTCTCTGAGATATACCTAGAAATATGTCAAACTTTCCCATCTTCTGTTTTAATGTGTTAGAAGAAGGAGAAAAGGGAAAAGCCTGTTTTTGAAGCCTGTTTTCTCTTTCAGCTTTAAGTGTAGAGAGTGGAATCTATTTATATTTTTTCATTTAAAACGGTTTAGCTTAAACCATAAAAAGATAGAGAAGGAAGTTCCTATGACGCCAAAAAACAACACAGAACTATCTCGGCACCCTAATATCTTCCGGTTCCTCCCCTTTAATTTTGGGGCAACTGCAGAGGTCATTTGCAACTAATTTTCAACCTCCCAAGTGATGGGTCCTGGGATCTCTCAAGGTGGACAAAGAACCAAAAGATGCATTTATAACGGGGCACCTGGGTGGCTCAGTCCCTTAAGCATCTGCTTTCGGCTCAGGTCATGGTCCCGGGTTCTGGGATCGAGCCCCTCATCCCCTGTTGGGCTTCCTGCTTGGTGGGGAGCCTGTTTCCCCCTCTCCTTCTCCCCCCCCACTTGTGCTTGCTCTCTCTATAGTGCTCTCTTAAAAAAAAAGATGCATTTATAAAGGATTTTCTGCTTTGGGGAGAGGGACTCCTTTGGCTGTGGGAGTCATTTTGGGGATTTCATTCTGCATTACTCATTTTAAGGCTAATTTCTTGGGTGAGTAATCCCTCTCTGTTAGGGTACAGCCCTGGAAGATAATCATTTCTGGCCCCATATCTGATATGAGAAGGTGGGAAATAAAGGAAAAGGTTAAATATGGGGAGTATCGCTCTGTAGAAGGAATGAAGTAGAAAATTCTACTATTGTTTCTTTACCATTTGTGTTCATAAAGTATGCTGTCTCCTCGCAGATAGACAGAAAAGATAAAAAACATTATAAAAGTAATTACAGGATAAAAATCTTTGTATTTATCTATGTTTGTTTGTGTATTTATTTATTTTCCAAATAAAAACCTCTAGCTGATAAATATATGAGAGTCTGACTTTCGGAAGGTCCTTCAAATATACAGGCTTCTTTATATTTCCTATGAATTGATTTTTACTTTAATGATAACAAGGCATATTCAATCAATATCTACTTTTATTTTTTGAAGATTCTAAAGAATTATTTATTAATAATATATATATACTTTTAAAATTTTAGGTGACTATGTAAGAATATATTCTCAATTTTTATTGTTGCTAATTCGTCCTAAAGTAGAACAAGAAAAATGTATCTAAGTGAAATCTATGATTTTGAAACTGTTGTTTGAATCGATAACTTTAGCCTCCTCTGAATGAATTTGTTTAAAATCATGCAGATACATAGTTCTTAGCCTTCCCCTTCCTATCCTCTAGAGAAGATGTCAAGCTGAAGTGACATTTCTGAGGAAAGGACAGAAGTTCCACCGAAGTTACGTGCTATGAAACTTTGACCTTTCACATAGATAAGAGGTAATTATAGACTTGATAAGCCATTAGCTATAAAGCAGTATTAACTCAAAGCCAATGGATAATATAATGTATAAAAGGAAAACTGAAATACTATGGCTTAGCTCTGGTCTATTAAGAGCTCAAAAATGTATCCTTTATTTGGACTGAGAGAACCGAACAGAAAAGCAAAATAGGGCAGCCATCATTAAAACATTAACTCTCTAGTATTGAAAAGAGTACTGCTCAAGAGTAGTTCTATTTTCTAAAGCCTTTTGGCCAAAGATTTACAATGGTTCTTCCCTGCTCACAATATTGCCTATTTTTTTTCCACCTCCCCGTGACAGCGCTAACATAGTTGTCTTCTCTCTGTATAGCTACATTCTAAGTAGTTAAATTGTAGATGTCAGTGATCTTTGTTTCAGGTGACACTCGTGACACTATTTCTTTTCCTGGTCTACTCTTTACTCAACCTGGTTTTCCTCATAGATCTCTATAGAGTTCTACTTTCTCCAACTATTCCATTCCTTCATCTTGTTGGATAACTAGGCACTGTCTCAGTCTTAGTCCTTAGACTTTTCTCTTGTAACTGATTATCATGCCTCTATTACAAAAATAGCACTTGTAAAAAAAAAAACAAAAAACCTCTTTATTAAATGAGTGTGTCTACCTAGAAATAAAAAGAAGTAGGAGGGTTCTTTTTTTTTCTCCCCCCTTTCTCAACTGCTCCTTAAAAAAAAGGAAAGAAAGAAAAAGAAAAAAGAAAAGTAGAGCATGCAGAAGTATGGTGTTGAATTATACTGAGATTTAATTAGGCTTTAAGAAGATAAAAATGAAGGGGGGATTTCTATTTGGAATTTAGGCAGTTTTTAAAATTTCAGAAATAGTTTTGCCCTTCCTCCTTGCACCAGTCTATTCTCCTAAGGACATGTGCCTTTTCTCATATCTCTCTCCATGTTCCTTTCTAAATATTTCACAGTTCAATTGTCTCCTTGCCAACTCTGCCTCACTCATATCTTCTTTTTATAGACACCTACAACATAGCTTTAAAATTAGAATATTATTTCAGGCAAAAGAAACTGATTAAAGAATTGTCATAAGTAAGATTTATTTTTAGTGTAACTATTTTAGCTGTGCGAATTTAGTATGAGGTCAGCAAGTGTGGGTAACATTTCAGGATCTGAAATGAGTTAAGTTTGTTTGAAACTCCCATTGAGAAAGTGTGTGTGTGTACATATATCACTGTATAAATATATAATAAACATGGATGCATCTTAGTTTACTTTCAAAATTCTTGAGTACAGATGCATACTAAGTGGAAACTAAGAACAGTGGTTTTGTCCTTTAAAAATAAATTTTATAATTATTTACATATCTAGATGAAACAACATAGAATATTCTAGGAGGATGTACACCGATACATATATATGTATACTTTTTTTCTCATTATTCTATTTAAAACTGGAAATTTTGAATAGAACATTACATTCTTGCTACTCTGAGAGATAGAGCCATTGAAATGTTGAACAGAATATTGGATTGAAATAAACAAATCAACCGTTTGAGTTAGAGTAGGATTTTAGAATAAGAGAGCAGAATCTTTTAGGGTATAAGTCATTAAGTTAAAGACTTAACCTTGAACTCAGTGAGTAACACAAAGAAAAATCACTGCTATCAAGTGTGTAATCTCTACAATACCTCAAATTGAACACTGGGTGGCAATGTTTACTCACTTTTTTATTTTATATTTTCAACACTTCAAAAGCTGTAATAGGACAAACTGAACTTTTTGGTCTTCAAGGTTATTTGTGGGTCCTAAGACACTGAGGAAAATCCTTTCTTTTAAAAGTGTTCTGGTTTCTTTGTTTTGCACACACAAGAGAGCTCTGTAGTCTATCCCTGAAATACTTTTTTCAATCCATTAATTGATCCTAGCAAAGAGGGACATGCTACAGAGAATTAGCCGTGGATCCAGAAGAAAGAAAGAAGAATTTCTAAGGAGTTAGGAAAAAGTATATATTATATAGCAACATGAAAATACCTTGGAATTTTTATTCTTGGGATATAAATGTTGAGGGGTGACAACAAATCATTTCTGAATCAGGGTCAGTATGGTGAGCTTCTCTTTCTGATTTTGATTAATATTCAGAACTGTTTAATAGAGTAAGTCAGATTAAAAATTAAAAACACATTGATCAAAACAGTCAAAACCAAGAAAGTTCTTCAACTTTCTTCCAACTACATTTCCTCTACCAATTCTTACATTCAGATCCAGCTGGCCCAGAGAAGGAAGTGACGCTTCAGCAACTTCCTACTTCCTTTTTGGGGCTCCCCTCCAGCCTTACACAGGAGATAGAAAGGGCCCTGTTGCTTTGCTGGAGAGTACTGGGAAGCTTCAGCAGTTCAGTTGCCTTAGCTTTCTGGTGAATAGCTTTCCTGCCAGTGGCATCAAAAGTATTTAATGGCAATGAAGTTCCCTGGAATAATCCTAAGGACTGACTGAAGCTCTCCAGTGGAACCCCACAATCATTGTCCCATGAGCATAGTAGTTGGAAGAATTCCAATCTGGTGGTCACACATAGGATTTGTTTTCACAATATTAGTAATTTATTGTAGACAAAGTCAGGTTGAATATTATATCCTTCCCTGCCCTAGAAATAGACTTTTAAATAATTTGTTTGGTTTCAGTATGTTCTCTGCATTTATTTTTTTTCCTATTGTAACAGTTTTTACCTTATTGTAACTACCTTGTACCATTTGAAATGGGGAGAAAAGATGACAACAAGAAAAGAAAGGAGATTGCAAAATGTCTCTATCAAAATTATAGCAAATATGTTAATGAGAAAAAAATAGAGGAAAACATTTTCATCCTGGCTAGTTTAAGGGAATTGATGACTGCAAGGAGTATACACAGACTATAGCTCACTGGAAATGAGAAAGAGGGGAATCTCCTACAATATGTTGCAACTGTTCTTCCATAATATAGAATGCATTACTGCAGGCAGAGAGAAAAGAGAAGAGAAAGAGAAGGAGAAAAAAAAGGAGAAAGAGAAAGAGAAAGAAAAGGTGGAGAAGGAGGAGAAGGAGAAAGAGAAAAAGGGAGGGAGGGAGGAAAGAAAACTCAGCTGAGTCAGAGCTCAGTTCTCTATAGCTAACATAGATATAATTTTAAAAAATAATAAAGATACAAACAATAGAATGAGGCACATTGAGGTTGGAAACTTTTTTTTTATTTTTAAGATTTTATTTATTTATTTGACAGAGAGAGACACAGCAAGAGAGGGAACACAAGCAGGAGGTGTGGGAGAGGGAGAAGCAGGCTTCCTGCAGGGCAGGGAGCCCAATGCAGGCTCGATCACAGGACCCTGGGGTCATGACCTGAGCCGAAGGCAGACGCTTAACAACTGAGCCACCCAGGCACCCCTACCTTGAAAACTTTTCTAATTATAGTCTGTGGAAAATATCATTAATAAAAAAACTACATGAAGATGAAGATTAGAA
This sequence comes from Neomonachus schauinslandi, assembly GCF_002201575.2. Classification (NCBI taxonomy): domain Eukaryota; kingdom Metazoa; phylum Chordata; class Mammalia; order Carnivora; family Phocidae; genus Neomonachus; species Neomonachus schauinslandi. The sequence continues at coordinate 43,228,723 of NC_058405.1, read as the reverse complement.
ATAAATATGTGGACTTCCATTTCCAGCCCTTGATGAAATCACTTCACCATAAACAAGTAGAAAATAGACAAAATATGTGAAAGAACAAGGCATAGAAACTGGAATCTTCCAGGGTGACTCTCCCTTGCATTCACTCCACATGCCCACCAGAACTGATCCCTCACTTACATTTTAGGCTCATCATTTGTTTTATTAATATTGTATCCCTCATGTATACGCTAGGTGTAGACAGTATATTAGTTTTCCCTTGTTTTGAACTACTTAAACATGGAATCATGTATTTATTTTTAGCTTACATATACATTATGTTTTTTTGAGTTTCTGTTGATTCTACATTTAGTTTTTTTTCTTTCTATATAAATACTCCACAACTTATTAAGCTATTTATCTTTTGATGAACAGCAAAATCCAAACACAAAATAAAACTTGCTTTTGGATTGACTTATTTCAGGAATATGACCTAATTAGTGTTTTGCAAGATCCTCTGTGATATTTTGCTCAGTAAAATGCAAATCTCTTCACTGCTTTTTCGAAGGAAGATTTTTTTTGAAGATCATTTATGAATTTAGGATGTATCCCATTAGTTAGTATGGATATCTTGGTTAGTTAGTATGGATAACAAGGTCAAGTTTAGTGTCCTTTAACTTGTATCCACTTAAACATACATAGATCTGTGTATTTATCTCTGGAGGTGCTGAATGGGAAGAGGCAATGAACATGGGCACACGAGATTCTTATCCTCAATCATGAGCATGTGCTGTCATAACCCTTTTCCCTTTTCCTCTTTCATGGTAAAACGCAAGGGGGGAAGGTAAACCATGATAGGATCTGTGATAATAACACATGAATACATGAACTTGCTATCCTCAAACAAATCCACAGTATTCTTGGCATTATCCCCTAGCAACATTGTTCTTCTTTGATTGTAAAACAAGCAGAGAAATATGATCCTTGACCTGTCTCCATAAGGCTAACTTAGTTGTTACAAAAAACTATAAATCAATCTACTTATTAGTTTTAAAGTTAGAGAATCTATTTAAAATTAACTATAGTCTAATATCTTAGCATTTCACCACTGTTAATTGATTTTTGGTATCTTTGAAGTCTAGAATCTCAGTGTCTCAAAGTATTTGTTGTCCTGTAAACAATAAGGATATTTAAATTTTTAAATCCATTTTATTGAGGTATAACTTAGAGTGTCTCCTCAAGTTTAAGGGCACAGTTTGGTGAATTTTGACAAATATATACAATTATATAACCACCAGAGAAATCATGATACAGGACATCTTTATCAATTTCACCAGTTCTTCCATTAATATCTTTTTTTTTTTTGTTCCAGGATCCAATAGAGGTGTATTAGTCTCTTGGGCAGCCATAGAAAGTAACATAAACTAGGGTGGCTTAAATAACAGAAATTTATTTCTCACGGTTCCTTAGGCTAGAAGTTCAAGGTCAAGGTGCCAGCAAATTAAGTTTCATCCTGAGGACACTTCTCTTGGTTTATAGATGGCTGCCTTCTTGCTGTTTGCTCACATGACCTCTTCTTTGTGAATGTGTGGACCGAGAAAGAGACCTCTCTCTTCCCCTTGTTCTAAGGCCACCATTGGATTTGGCCCCACACTTATAACCTCCTTAACCTTAATTATCTCTTCAAGGCCCTATTCCCAAATATAGTCACACAGGGAGTTAGGGTTTCAGCACATGAATGGGGGGGAATACAGTTCAGCTCATAACACCAGGTATCCCACTGAATTTATTTGTCATGTTTCCCCAGTCTCTCTGGTCTCTGATACTTTTCATATTTTTTTTGGTTATGGTATAAGTTGAGGTTTGAGTCCTTTTTATTTTCTTCTTATTTTATGTTTGAATGTAGTTTGATTGAATTTGGTTTGCTGAAAAGACTATTCATTCCCCATTAAATTACCTTGTATTCAATTGAACATCTACCTGTGGGTCTATTTCTGAATTTTATATCCTATTCCATTTACTAAATGTTTGCCCTTGATTTCAGTAGCTTTATAGAAAATATTTTTTTAAAGATTTATTTATTTTGGGGGGCAGAGAGAGAGAGAGAGAATCTCAAGCAGACTCCCCTCTGAGTACAGAGCCAGACTCAGGGCTCGATCTCATGACCCTGAGAGCTCATGACCTGAACTAAAATCAAGAGTAGGATGCTTAACTGACTGAGCCACCCAGGTGCCCCAGCTTTATAGAAAATATTAAATCAAATATTTTAGACATCCAACTTTGTTCTTCCTTTGAAATATTGTTTTCATTATTTCATTATTTTTGAATTTTTATTAAAATTATCTTGTTAATATCTACAAAATAAGGTGACTTCGGTTTTGAATGTAATTGCAATGATTGTATATATCAGGGCAGAATTCACACTTTAACTAGTTAAAATACGGAGTTTTCCAATCTCTGAACATGGTACCGCTCTTCAACAAGATGTCATCTTTACTATTTCTCTATAATGCTTTGTATTTTTTTATTGTACTCTTTTGAACATATTTTTTATTTTATTCTATTTTTTTTTAAAGATTTTATTCATTTATTTGACAGAGAGAGGGAAAGCGAGACAGGGAACACAAGCAGGGGGAGTGGGAAAGGGAGAAGCAGGCTTCCCACCGAGCGGAGAGCCCAATGTGGGACTCAATCCCAGGACCCCGAGATCATGACCCGAGCCGAAGGCAGTCGCCCAACCGACTGAGCCACCCAGGCGCTCCTTGAACATATTTTTTAGACTTTTGCACATATTTTTAAAAACTTCCCTAAGTATTTTGATGCATCTCTAGTGATAGTTTTAACTTTAGTTTTTGATTGTTCATGATAGCATACAGAAGCTGTGTCTTAACCTTGTGTTCTGTAACCTTACTCACCTGCTAATTCTAGTAACTCTTTTGAAGATTCCTCAGGATTTTCTACATAGAAAATCATATTGCCTATAAATAAAGACAATTTTATTTCCCTTTTTTCATCACTGAATGCCTTTATTTCTTTTTGTTGTCTTGCTGCACTGGCTAAGACTCCCAATAAAATGTTGAATAGAAATGGTAAGAGTAGATATCCTGGCCTTGATATCTTTGCTGTAATGTTATCTGGAGACTTTTCAGAAAGAGCCCGTATCACATTGAGTGAGTACCTTTAAGTCCCTAGTTTGCTAAGAGTGCTTATAGCAAATGTGTGTTTAACTTGATTTTTTTCTGGATATACTAAGATGATCACATATAGTTGATATTACACAAAGTTGCACTGATAGATTTTCAACTGTCAATAAACTGCATTTCTCAGATAAAACCCACTTGATCATAATGTACGGTCCTTTAAATACACATTTAGGATTTGTTCTCTCAGATTTTGTTAAGGATTTTTGCATTTATATTTATGGTTTTCTTTTCTTGTAATGCCTTTGTCTGGTTTTGGTTTCAGGGTATTCTGGGCCTATAAAATGAGATAAAAATGTTCCCTCATCTCTTCTATAAAAGTTTTGAGAGCTTCTGTAGAATTCTTATGATTTCTATCCTTATCAATTTGGTAAAATTTAGCACTAAAGCTGTTTTGTTCTGGAGTCTTTTCATTTTCAGTGGCAATGTTTTTAATGACAAATTGTATTTATTAAATATGTACAAAGAGGGTGCTTTGGGTGAACTATATTTTCTTGAGTGAGTTTCAGCAGTTTTTATTTTTTTAAGAAATATATTCCTTTGATCTAGTTTACCAAATTTATTGGAATAGAATTATTTATAATACTCCAATTTATCCTTTCAAAATTTGTAGGATTTGCCATTTGTCCCCTCTTACATACCTGACATTGTTACAGTGTATCTTCTCACTTTTTTCTTTTTTTAATTTTATTTTATTATTTTTTTATTCTTATGTTAATCCCCATACATTACATCATTAGTTTTAGATGAAGTGTTCCATGATTCATTGTTTGTGCATAACACCCAGTGCTCCATGCAGAATGTGCCCTCCTCAATACCCACCACCAGGCTAACCCATCCTCCCACCCCCCTCCCCTCTAGAACCCTCAGTTTGTTTTTCAGAGTCCATCGTCTCTCATGGTTCATCTACCCCTCCAATTTCCCCCGCTTCATTCTTCGCCTCCCGCTACCTTCTTCTTTTTTTTTCCTTCACATATATTGCATTATTTGTTTCAGAGGTACCGATCTGAGATTCAACAGTCTTGCACAATTCACAGCGCTTACCAGAGCACATACCCTCCCCAGTGTCTATCACCCAGTCACCCCATCCCTCCCACCCCACCCCCCACTCCAGCAAACCTCAGTTTGTTTCCTGAGATTAAGAATTCCTCATATCAGTGAGGTCATATGATACATGTCTTTCTCTGTTTGACTTATTTCACTCAACATAATACCCTCCAGTTCCATCCATGTCGTTGCAAATGGCAAGATCTCATTCCTTTTGATGGCTGCATAATAGTCCATTGTATATATATACCACCTCTTCATTATCCATTCATCTGTCAATGGACATCTTGGCTCTTTCCACAGTTTGGCTATTGTGGACATTGCTGCTATAAACATCGGGGTGCACGTACCCTTTCAGATCCCTACTTTTGTATCTTTGGGGTAAATACCCAGTAGTGCAATTGCTGGATCATATGGTAGCTCTATTTTCAACTTTTTGAGGAACCTCCATACTGTTTTCCAGAGTGGCTGCACCAGCTTGCATTCCCACGAACAGTGTAGGAGGGTTCCCCTTTCTCCGCATCCCCGCCAACATCTGTCGTTTCCTGACTTGTTAATTTTAGCCATTCTGACTGGTGTGAGGTGGTATCTCATTGAGGTTTTGATTTGGATTTCCCTGATGCCGAGCGATATTGAGCACTTTTTCATGTGTCTGTTGGCCATTTGGATGTCTTCTTTGGAAAAATGTCTGTTCATGTCTTCTGCCCATTTCTTTTGTTAATGTATTGTATCACTTCTTTGTTCTTTGGGTGTTGAGTTTGATGAGTTCTTTATAGATTTTGGATACTAGCCCTTAATCTGATATGTCATTTGCAAATATCTTCTCCCATTCTGTCGGTTGTCTTTTAGTTTTGTTGACTGTTTCCTTTGCTTTGCAAAAGCTTTTTATCTTGATGAAGTCCCAATAGTTCATTCTTGCCCTTGCTTCCATGCCTTTGGCGATGTTTCTAGGAAGAAGTTGCTTCGGCTGAGGTCAAAGAGGTTGCTGCCTGTGTTCTCCTTCAGGATTTTGATGGACTCCTGTCTCACATTTAGGTCTTTCAACCATTTGGAGTCTATTTTTGTGTGTGGTGTAAGGAAATGGTCCAGTTTCATTCTTCTGCATGTGGCTGTCCAATTTTCCCAACACCATTTGTTGAAGAGACTGTTCAACAGTCTTTCCTGCTTTGTCAAAGATGAGTTGACCATAGAGTTGAGGGTCCATTTCTGGGCTCTCTATTCTGTTCCATTGATCTATGTGTCTGTTTTTGTGCCAGTACCATGCTGTCTTGATGATGACAGCTTTGTAATAGAGCTGGAAGTCCGGAATTGTGATGCCGCCGACTTTGCTTTTCTTTTTCAACATTCCTCTGGCTATTTGGGGTCTTTTCTGGTTCCATACAAATTTTAGGATTATTTGTTCCATTTCTTTGAAAAAAGTGGATGGTATTTTGATGGGGATTGCATTGAATGTGTAGATTGCTCTAAGTAGCATTGACATCTTCACAATATTCGTTCTTCCCATCCATGAGCATGGAACGTTTTTCCATTTCTTTGTGTCTTCCTCAATTTCTTTCATGAGTATTTTATAGTTTTCTGAATACAGATCCTTTGTCTCTTTGGTTAGATTTATTCCTAAATATCTTATGGTTTTGGGTGCCATTGAAAATGGGATCGACTCCTTAATTTCTCTTTCTTCTGTCTTGTTGTTGGTGTGTAGGAATGCCACTGATTTCTGTGCATTGATTTTATATCCTGCCACTTTACTGAATTCCTGTATGAGTTCTAGCAGTTTTGGGGTGGAGTCCTTTGGGTTTTCCACATAAAGTATCATATCAACTGCAAAGAGTGAGAGTTTGACTTCTTCTTTGCCAATTCGGATGCCTTTGATTTCTTTTTGTTGTCTGATTGCTGTGGCTAGGACTTCCAATACTATGTTGAATAGCAGTGGTGATAGTGGACATCCCTGCCGCGTTCCTGACCTTAGGGGGAAAGCTCTCAGTTTTTCCCCATTGAGAATGATATTCGCTGTAGGTTTTTCATAGATGGCTTTTATGATATTGAGGTATGTACCCTGTATGCCTATACTCTGAAGAGTTTTGATCAAGAAAGGGTGCTGTACTTTGTTAAAAGCTTTTTCTGCATCTATTGAGAGGATCATATGATTCTTGTTCTTTCTTTTGTTAATGTATTGTATCACATTGGTTGATTTGCAGATGTTGAACCAACCTTGCAGCCCAGGGATAAATCCCACTTGGTCGTGGTGAATAATCCTTTTAATGTACTGTTGGTTCCTATTGGCTAGTATTTTGGTGAGAATTTTTGCATCCGTGTTCATCAGGGATATTGGTCTGTAATTCTCCTTTTTGATGGGGTCTTTGTCTGGTTTTGGGATCAAGGTAATGCTGGCCTCATAAAATGAGTTTGGAAGTTTTCCTTCCATTTCTATTTTTTGGAACAGTTTCAGAAGAATAGGTATTAATTCTTCTTGAAATGTTGGTAGAATTCCCTTGGGAAGCCATCTGGCCCTGGGCTTTTGTTTTTTGGGAGATTTTTGATGACTGCTTCAATTTCCTTAGTGGTTATAGGTCTGTTCAGGTTTTCTATTTCCTCCTGGTTCAGTTTTGGAAGTTTATACATCTCTAGGAATGCATCCATTTCTTCCAGGTTATCTAATTTGCTGGCATAGAGTTGCTTATAATATGTTCTTATAATTGTTTGTATTTCTTTGGTGTTGGTTGTGATCTCTCCTCTTTCATTCATGATTTTGTTGATTTGGGTCATTTCTCTTTTCTTTTTGATAAGTCTGGACAGGGGTTTATCAATCTTGTTAATTCTTTCAAAGAACCAGCTCCTAGTTTCGTTGATCTGTTCTACTGTTCTTTTAGTTTCTATTTCATTGATTTCTGCTCTGATCTTTATTATTTCTCTTCTCCTGCTGGGTTTAGGCTTTATTTGCTGTTCTTTCTCCAGCTCCTTTAGGTGTAGGGTTAGGTTGTGTACTTGAGACATTTCTTGTTTCTTGAGAAAGGCTTGTATTGCTATATACTTTCCTCTTAGGACTGTCTTTGCTGCATCCCAAAGATTTTGAATAGTTGTGTTTTCATTTTCATTGGTTTCCATGTATTTTTTTAATTCTTCTTTAATTTCCTGGTTGACCCATTCATTCTTCAGTAGGATGCTCTTTAGCCTCCATGTATTTGAGTTCTTTCCGACTTTCCTCTTGTGATTGAGTTCTAGTTTCAAAGCATTGTGGTCTGAAAATAGGCAGGGAATGATCCCAATCTTTTGGTACTGGTTGAGACATGATTTATGACCTAGGATGTGATCTATTCTGGAGAATGTTCCATGGGCACTAGAGAAGAATGTGTATTCCGTTGCTTTGGGGTGGAATGTTCTGAATATGTCTGTGAAGTCCATTTGGTCCAGTGTGTCATTTAAAGTCTTTATTTCCTTGTTGATCTTTTGCTTAGACGATCTGTCCATTTCAGTGAGGGGGGTGTTAAAGTCCCCACTATCATTGTATTGTTGTTGATGTGTTTCTTTTCTTTTGTTATTAATTGCCTTATATAATTGGCTGCTCCCATGTTAGGGGCATAGATATTGACAATTGTTAGATCTTCTTGTTGGATAGATCCTTTAAGTAGGATATAATGTCCTTCCTCATCTCTTATTACAGTCTTTGGTTTAAAATCTAATTTGTCTGATATAAGGATTGCCACCCCAGCTTTCTTTTGGTGTCCATTAGCATGGTAAATGGTTTTCCACCCTGTCACTTTAAATCTGGGGGTGTCTTTGGTTCTAAAATGAGTCTCTTGCAGACAGCATATCAATGGATCTTGTTTTTTAATCCAATCTGATAGCCTGTGTCTTTTGATTGGGGCATTTAGCCCATTTACATTCAGGGTAACTATTGAAAGATAGGAATTTAGTGCCATTGTATTGCCTGTAAGATGACTGTTACTGTATATTGTCTGTGTTCCTTTCTGGTCTATGTTGCTTTTAGGCTCTCTCTTTGCTTGGAGGACCCCTTTCGAGATTTCCTGTAGGGCTGGTTTTGTGTTTGCAAATTCCTTTAGTTTTTGTTTGTCCTGGATGTTTTTTATCTCTCCTTCAATTTTCAATGACAGCCTAGCTGGATATAGTATTCTTGGCTGCATATTTTTCTCATTTAGTGCTCTGAATATATCCTGCCAGTCCTTTCTGGCCTGCCAGGTCTCTGTGGATAGGTCTGTTGCCAATCTAATGTTTCTACCATTGTAGGTTACATATCTCTTCTCCCGAGCTGCTTTCAGGATTTTCTCTTTGTCTCTGAGACTCGTAAGTTTTACTATTAGATGTCGGGGTGTTGACCTATTTTTATTGATTTTGAGAGGGGTTCTCTGCGCTTCCTGGATTTTGATGCCTGTTTCCTTCCCCAAAATTAGGGAAGTTCTCTGCTGTAATTTCCTCCATTATACCTTCTGCCCCTCTCTCTCTTTCTTCTTCTTCTGGGATCCCAATTATTCTAATGTTGTTTCGTCTTATGGTATCGCTTTTCTCTCGAATTCTGCCCTCGTGATCCAGTAGTTGTTTATCTCTCTTTTTCTCAGCTTCTTTATTTTCCATCATTTGGTCTTCTATATTACTGATTCTCTCTTCTGCCTCATTTATCCTAGCAGTTAGCGCCCCCATATTTGATTGCACCTCATTAATAGCCTTTTTGATTTCTACTTGGTTAGATTTTAGTTCTTTTACTTTTCCAGAAAGGGTTTCTCTAATAACTTCCATATTTTTTTCAAGCCCAGCTAGTATCTTTAAAGTGATGATCCTGAACTCTAGACCTGACATCGTAATAATGTCCATATTGAGTAGGTCCCTGGCAGTCGGTACTACCTCTTTTTCTTTTGTTGAGGTGATTTTTTCCGTCTTGTCATTTTGTGCAGAGGAGGATAGATTAATGAGAGAACAAAATGCTAGCAGAGTAACAATGTCCCCAGAAAATATACTCTAAACAAATCCGAAAAGACCTGAAGCAGTGGAAAAAGAAATGGAAAGAGAGAAAAAAGAAAAAGAAAAAGAAAAAAAAGAAAAAGAAAAAGATAAAAACAAACAAAAACAAACAAAACAAAACAACAACAACAAAAACCAGAATGTGATCAAATATGATCAGGCTCGTATATAGATCAGTGCCACACACTAGATTTGGGGTGTATTTTGGTCTTTCAGAAGAAAGTGCCTCCCAAAATTTTAAAGAAAGAAAAACTTATATATGTACAAAAATAAGGGTTGATATGATGAAGGGATGGAATATGACTGTAAAGATGGAAATTATAAAAAATTTTATAAAAGGAATTGATAAGAAGTTGTTTGAAAAAAGAAAGAAGAGGATTTAAAAAAAGAAAAAAGAAAAAAAAAGGGAGAGAATGTGATCAGGCAGGGGAATAGAAAACACCATATACTAGAGATTTAGGTTATATTTTAATCTGTTAGAAGAAACTATCTCAAAATTTTAAAGAGAGAACAACTTATATATATATGCCAAAAATACGGGTAACTACTGTGAAGGGATAGAATATGACTCTAAAAATGAAAAATAAAAATGTTTTTTTAAAAAAAGGGATTGATAAGATGTTGGTTGAAAAAGGGAAAAAGAAAAATTCAAAAAAAAAAGAAAAAAAGACAGTTAAAAAAAATTAACTTTGAAAGACTAAAGAATCATGGTAAAAAAGCCATGAATTCTATGTGCAGTATTCCCCTAGCGCTGGAGTTCTGCCGTTCTCATTGATTGGTAAACTTGGTCTTGGCTGGCTGTCTCGCTGATCTTCTGGGGAGGGGCCTGTTGCCGTGGTTTCCAAATGTCTCTGCCAGAGGCGGAATTGCCCCACCCTTGCCCCCTCCCGGCTAAGTAATCTGCTCGGGTTTGCTCTCCGGGGCTTTTGTTCCCTGCCAGCTTTCCGTACAGCTTTGGAGGCGGAGAGTGAAAATGGCGGCCTCCCAATCTCTGTCCCGGAGGAGCCAAGAACTCAGAGCCCCCTCCTCAGTGAGCCCCCAGAGAAAAGCCGTCAGTCACTCAGCCGCACTCCGTGCTCACCTGGCCTGTGATCGCGCGTTTCTATCTCTGGCACCCGACCCCGGGTGGAGTCTCCAAACCCAGCAGATCCCTGCGGTGCACTCCCGCACGGCTCCTCCCGGGGGAGGAAGGTGAGTCTCCCCGGATCTGTCGCTTGTTGGGTCCCTGCTGGAGGAGCAGTGGCCTGACTGTGCCGCGGATCACGGTTTATGGCAACCCCGAGCTGAGAGCCCGCGCCTGGGCTCCGCCTCTGCAGCCGGCTTCCCTGCCCCGATACCTGGGAGCTCTGCCACACTCAGGCACCCCCGGTCTTTCTGTGACCCGTGGGTCCTGAGACCACACTGTCCCGGAGGGTTCCACCCCCCGCTTAGCCACTAGAGTGACGTCCCTCGGTGGAGCAGACTTCTAAAAGTTCCGAATTTGTGCTCCGTGGCTCTATCACTTGCCAGAAGCGGCTGACGGAGGCCCCTCCCCCGCCCTCTATCCTCCCGAATATCGCCTCGGATTCACTTCTCCGCATGTCCTACCTTCCAGAAAGTGGTCGCTTTTCTGATGAGAGAGTTGTTGCTCTTCTTTTCTTCGATCTCCTGTTGAGTTTGTAGGTGTTCAGAATGGTTTGATCCCTATCCAGCTGAATTCCTGAGAGGAGACGAAATCCAGGTCTCCTACTCCTCCGCCATCTTGCTCCACCCCCCCTTTTTTTCTTTTTTAAACTGATCAGTCTTGCTAGAGGTATATGACTTTTTAAAAAATCTGTTCAGGGGCACTTGGGTGGCTCAGTTGGTTAAGTGTCTGACTCTTGATCTTAGCTCAGGTCTTGATCTTGGGGTCATGAGCTTGGGCACCATGTTAGGCTCTGTGTTGGGCTCAGCATTGGGCATGGAGCCTACTTAAAAATAAATAAATAAACAAACAAACAAATAAATAATCTATTCAAATAACTACTATTGAAAAGCTGAAAGCAGCTTAGATGATTAATTTGAGACATTTCTTCATTTTCTTTCTAAGCACTAGTTTAGTTGCATCCCATAAATGTTATATTGTGATTAATTTCCACTCATTCAGATTAAGTGGGAAAAATATATATAAGAATATATATGTTTTTTTCTTGTGTTGCTTCCCTGAACTATGGGTTACTTAAAAGTGTGTTGTCTAATTCCTGAATATTTGGGTATTTTCCATATATATGTCTGTTTTTTATTTGTAGTTTAATTTCTTTTTGGTCATAGAACATAATATGTACAATTCCAATAACTTTGAATTTATTGAGTTGTGTTTTATCACCCAGAATATATTCTGCTTTGGTGAATATTCTATGTACATTTGAAAAAAAATATGTATTTTGTTATTGTTAAGTGAGCATTCAGCGAGTATCTGTAAAGACCAGTTTTTTTATTAGCATTTTTCCAGATTTTCAGATCCCTACTTATTTTTTGTCTATTTGTTCATTAGTTATTCAGAGAGGAATGTTAACATCTCCAGTAGTAATTGTAGATTTGTATATTTTTCTCTTTATTTCTATCAGTGCATTTCAGTTATTCTAAAGCTCTGCTATTGGGTGCAAATACCCCTTTGGTATTGTTATGTCCTCCTGGTATTTTGATTCCTTTATTATTATGAAATATACCTCCTCATCCCTGGCAATATTCCTTGTTCTTCAGCCTATTTTCTCTGATGGTAGAATAGCTGCTATAGCTATTTTATGCATATGTTAATGGTATTTTTCCATCCTTTTGCTATTATCTGACTTTTGTCTTTATATTTATTTATTATTTTATTTTATTTTTTTTAAAGATTTTATTTATTTATTTGAGAGAGAGAATGAGATAGAGAGAGCATGAAAGGGGGAGGGTCAGAGGGAGAAGCAGGCTCCCTGCTGAGCAGGGAGCCCGATGCGGGACTCGATCCCAGGACTCCAGGATCATGACCTGAGCCAAAGGCAGTCGCTTAACCAACTGAGCCACCCAGGCACCCTTTTGTCTTTATATTTAAAGTGATTTTCATGTAGTACATATAGCTGGTTATAGTTTTTAATTCAGTGTGATGATTTATATGTTTATTGAAACTTCAGATCATTTACATCTAATTCAGTTACCAACATCCTTAATGCTGTCTTAAAACTACCGTCTAGTATTTGTTGTCTCAGATGGCTTAAAACCACCATCTAGTATTTGTTGTTCTTCAATCTCTTTCTTATTTTTTTCCACGTTATTATTATCATTACAATATTTTTCAGTATTTTATTTTACTTCCATCATTACCTTTTATTTTTTTAATTTGCTCATGATGATTTTATTTTTTTAATTTTTATTTTAATTCTAGTATTTTTAAAAATAGTTTATTTTTGAGAGATGGAGAGAGAGAGAGAGAGCAAGCATGAGTTGGGGGCAGAGATAGAGGGAGAGGGAGTGGCAGGCTCCCGGCTGAGCTGGGAGCCTGGCATGGGACTCGATCCCAGGACCCCAAGATCATAACCTGAGCTGAAGGCAAACACTTAACCGACTGAGCCATCCAGGAGCCCCTTTAATTCTAGTATTTTTTATTTTATTTTTTAGTTGCTGCTTTAGGATTTGTCATACACATTTTTAGTATGCCACAGTCTACCTTCAAATAATACTATACCACTTCATGTAAACTCTTATAACTGCAAACGTCCAATTTTCCCTTCTATTTTGTAATGGTTATCACATATACTACTCTTATTTATATTATAGATGCACGTGAAGTGACGAGCACTGGGTGTTATACACAACTAATGAATCGTTGAACACTACATATGCTGGCTAACTGAACATAATAAAAAAGATTTACGATATGCTACTATTACTACTTTTCTTTAAGCAATTCCTTATCTTTTAAAGAAATTAAGATATGAGAAAAAATATGCATTATCCATAACTGTGTCTACCCTTCCAGACCTTCTTCATTCTTTTTATAGATTTACATTTCCATATTATATCACCTCCCTAATGCCTAAAACATCTCTTTAACATTTTTTTGTTTGTTTCTTGATAATGCAGCTCTCCTGACAATAAATTCTCAGTTTTTGTTTTTGAAAGATATTTTACAAAGTATAAAATTATAAATTGACTTTCTTTTTCAGTGCTTTAAATATGTCAGTTCATTGTCTTTTTTCCTGCATATTTTCTGATTAGATTAATTTCTATTCCTTTATTCATATATTCCTTGGTCTGTAATGTGCTTTCTCTCCCACTCTCTACAATCTTTTTAAGATTTTATCTTTGTCACTGTTTTTCAGTAAGTTGATTATAATGTACCTTGTGATTTATTTCTATGTTATTCTTCAGTGACCTGTGATCTGCAAGATTGTAGTTTTCCTTAAATTTAGATAATTGTTGGCCATCATTTATTAAATTTATTTTTTTTTCCTTCTCACACCTTTTCCTTCAGGGATTCCAATGTCACATATATTAGATAACTTGACATTTTTCCATTTGTTTATTCTCACCAGTTTTTTTTTTTTTTAATCTCTGGCTTCACTTTGGATAGTTGCTGCTTGCTGTATCTTTAAGTTTATTGAAGTTTTCTCTACCAGTGTGTCATCTGCTATTAATCTCATCCAAAGTATGTTTCAGATACTGATATCTGTATATCAGATACTGATTTTTTAACTCTACTAGTTTTAATTGTGTGTGTTTTTTCCCCATATTCTTCTATTTTTTCCTCATATTGTTTTTGTGTTCTTTAACTTTCTTGGACATATAGAACATTTTTATACTGATGTTTTAATATACTTGGGTTCAAAAATGTGAAAAGAAGGAGATTTTACCATACTTGCAAGTTAATAAGTCAGTCTGCCACAATTTTATGATTACAGAAGACATGATGCTTTAGTGCTCACAAAGATATTGTTGACCAGAACACCAGCATTTTCACACTGGTTCTTTAAGCCCCTGCCTACACACAGTGCAAATAGGGTTGGATGGCCCCCCCACACAGTATGTTTTGTATTCCAGGAGAGGAACCTTGAGTTAGGGAATGCAAATCTTTTTTTTTTTTTTTTAAGATTTTATTTACTTATTTGAGAGAAAGAGAGAGAGCAGGGAGAGGGGCAGAAAGGGGGGAAGAGAGAATCTCAAGCATACTCTGCAGTGAGCATGGAGCTGGACATGGGCCTTGATCTCATGACCCTGGAATCATGACCTGAACCAAAACCAAGAGTCTGAAGCTTAACTGACAGCCACCCAAGCACCCTGGAGCATGAAACTTTTTTGATGGACTGTACCCATCCCTTCTCTTTGCTCTAGGGAAAGACATCATCTTCATTATTTTGAGCCCTGAAGATGGCTGTGCTATGCTCTGGAGGGAGGCACCACCTTGTCTTTTAAGGCTGTAAGAAAACCTACCATTTGCTCGGAAGAGAGAAAAAGTCTTTATCATAAAAACTGTTATCTTTACAAACATTGTTGAAAACATAGTCAAGAAGAAAAAGCAATCAGGGCATCTTACAAGACTTGCAGAAATGTAAGGAAACAAATGAGAAGATAATTATCTCCCAATATTGTCTTTAATTCCATTTTCCTGTAGTTGATAGGACTATATATTGATTCACCTGTCTATGGATCATATTTTCCTGATTTCTTGAATGTCAGATAATTTTTGATTGCATGTCAGATTTGTTAATGTAAGTATAGGATGCTTTATTTTCTTGTATTTTTTTAAGTAAGTGTTGACTTTGAGTAGGCACACAGTTAAGTTTCTTGGATTTGACCCATTAGAAGCTCATAAACTCTGTTAGGCCAGACTCAGAGCAGGCTTTACTCCAGTTGCAGTTCAGCCAAACTACTGAAGCAATGGTCTTCTCAAGATTCTTCCCAATGTCCTATGTGTTGAAAGACTTTTCCATTCCAACTGATGGGAACATGAGCTAATGTCTACTTTATTTGAACTCTGGAAACTGTTTTAATTACTGCATTCTGATTGTTACTTTCTGGCTTCAGATAAGTTTCCTCTCATGCATGCACAGATTGGAACATAGCCAAAGCTGCCGGGGGCCCTTTCAAGACCTCTGAAGCTACTTTATTTATTTATTTTTTTGCATAGCTACCTCCTCTCCAGTACTCTTCCCCACAAATTCTGACTGCCTTCACCTTCACTAACTCTGATCTCTGTCTCCTTAATGCAGATTTTGTTAGGTCTTTTGTCTCTCTGTGCAGTGACCTAGAAAACTGCCTACAGACAGTAAGTTGATGCAATTTTAGAGTTTACCCCATTTGTTTTTCTTCCCTCCATGATCACAGTTCTTTGCTTTCTGTTTCCAATGTGTGACAAATCTTTCTTTCTTTCTTTTTCTTTTTGGTTTTCTAGCTGTTTAAAGGAGGAAGGTAAATTTGCTTTCTGTTACTTGATCATGGACTGAAGCAAAATAATCAGAAAGGGTTTTGTCTCTTGTTTTGGAACACCCATATTTTGGAACAGGGTGATTTGCATTCACTCCAAGATCTATTTGTGAGCTTTTAAATTCACATTTTCAGTATGACTTACTCAGACCTAAAAGTAAAAGCATGAGCATAGTAATTTATAAACATGGGATACAGCTATTTCTAGACATGGGTGATATTTATTATTTTTTCCCAGCTTCACTCAGGTATAACCAACAAATAAAATTGTAAGATATTTTAAAAAATATAATGTGATAATTTGATATGCATATGCATGATGAAAGGATTTCCCTCATTGAGATAAATAACACATCCAGCACTGCACACATTTACCTTTTTGTTTCCTTTTTTGGTGAAAATATTTAAGTTCTTTTCTCTCAGCCAATTTCAATTACACAATACAGTGTTATCAACTATAGTCCCATGTTATACATTACATCCTCAAACACTGTTCCTTGTATAATGGAAAGTTTGTAACCTTTCCCAAATTATTTTTCCCCACACTCCAGCCCCTGGCAACCATTATGCTATTCTCTCTTTCTGTGAGTCAATTTTTTCTTTCTTTCTGAGATTCCACATATAAGTTATACCTTACAGTATTTGCTTGGCTTATTTCATTAGCATAAGGTGATATTTAAAATATACAGCAACAACTAGAACAGCACGCACACTGAATAATCTGATATCAGCCATAAACAAGCAATAGGGTTATACTGCTGTGTTCCTGAAAACACTATTTTTAATACACATACACACACATGCACGTATTTTTCATTGCTGAATTATTTTCTACATTAGAAGTAAAAGGTAATCATTAAGTCAGTATGGTACTGACACAAAAACAGACACATAAATCAATGGAACAGTATAAAGAACCCAGAAATGGACCCTCAACTCTATGGCCAACTCATCTTCGACAAAGCAGGAAAGAATAACCATGGAAAAAAGATGTCTCTTCAACAAATGGTGTTGAAAATTGGACAGCCACATGCAGAAGAATGAAACTGGACCATTCTCTTATACCGTACACAAAGATAAACTCAAAATGGATGAAAGACCTAAATGTGAGACAGGAATCCATCAAAATCCTAGAAGAGAACACAGGCAGCAACCTCTTCAACCTCGGCCATAGCAACTTTTTGCGAAACACATCTCCAAAGGCAAGGGAAACAAAAGCAAAAATAAACTATTGGGATTTCATCAAGATAAAAAGCTTTTGCATAGCAAAGGAAACAGTCAACAAAAACCAAAAGACAACTGACAGAATGGGAGAAGATATTTGCAAATGACATATCAGAGAAAGGGCTACTTTCCAAGATCTATAAAGAACTTACCAAACTCAACACCCAAAAAACAAATAATCCAGTCAAGAGATGGGCAGAAAATATGAACAGACATTTCTCCAAAGAAGACATACAACTGGCCAACAGACATGAAAAAATGCTCAATTTCACTCAGCATCAGAGAAATACAAATCAAAACCACAATGAGATACCACCTCACACCAGTCAGAATGGCTAAAATTTACAAGTCAGGACACAACAATGGTTGGCGAGGATGCTGAGAAAGGGGAACCCTCTTACACTGTTGGTGGGAATGCAAGCTGGTGCAGCCACTCTGGAAAACAGTATGGAGTTTCCTCAAGAAGTTAAAAATAGAACTACCCTAGGATCCAATAACTGCCCTACTAGGTATTTACCCAAAGGACACAAACGTGATCTGAAGAGGAACCTTCACCCCAATATTTATAGCAGCAATGTCCACAGTAGCCAAACTATGGAAAGAGCCCAGATGTCCATCGGCAGTTGAATGGATAAAGATGTGGTATATATATACAATGGAATATTACTCAGCCATCAAAAAAATGAAACCTTACCATTTACATCAACGTGGATGGAACTGGAGGGTATTATGCTAAGTGAAATAAGTCAATCAGAGAAAGACAATTATATGGTTTACTCAAATGTGGAATTTAAGAAACAAAACAGAGGATCATATGGGAAGGGAGGGAAAAATAAAATAAGACAAAATCAGAAAGGGAGACAAACCATAAGAGACTTTTAACTATAGGAAACAAACTGAGGGTTGCAGGAGGGGAGGGGAGGGGGGGCAACTGGGTGATGCACATTAAGGAGGGCACATGATGTAATGAGCACTGAGTGTTATATGCAACGGATGAATAACTGAACTCTACATTCGAAAGTAATGATACACTATAAGTTAACTAATTGAATTTAAATAAAATAAGTTTTAAAAAAGTAAAAGGTAAAACATCTAATATTCTAGTATATTTAAGTACATATTAACACGTTACAATTTAACTTGTTTTTACTTATGTATCAAACACAGTATTTGGTTTGCAAAAACTATCAAATCACCTTTCTCATTGCTCAAAAGTCATTTTCCTGGTTCTGTATACAGTAAAAGTGCTATTGTTTCTGTGTTTACATATTGTGTTTTTAAAGTTATAAAACCTGAGATTACCAGAGATCCTACCTTTCAACAACTTAGGAGTAATTATGAATCTCAAGATAAAACAAATATGATTCATTTAGCACAGGGGCTAAGAATGCACATAGGCTCTGCAATGACAAGGGCTACAGATATTTTTTTTATCTTAAGGTGAAATAAAAAATAGTTTATTTCAGCAAAATTGTTTACCTACATGATTTTCTTCTATTTTTTTTTGCCATTTTTTTCACTTTCATGTGTGTTTTCATGTATGAAGCCACATCAGGGTCCACACATTAGATATAGTTATTCCTCACTTAAAATGAAGATGATATTTATACCAATAACAAATAGAACTGTGATTTTATAACAGCTAAATTTGTTAAAAAAAGCAATATTTTTAATCAGCAAAATAATAAAATATATTGGTCAGTTTGAAACAAAGTAACCTATTTATGAAATGATGCTTCTTGTTTCCATAGAGAAGTTTACCATCTCTGTAAGTTCACATTTTTTTGTCAGTGGAAGTTAGAATTTATGGAATAAAGAAAGCAAATGTCACCAAACTAAGACCTAATTGTCTAGCTTCCAGAAGGTCAATAAGGTACCATTTCCTTGATGATTTTACCACAGTCAAGAAAGTACATCTAAGACTAGCAGTCTCCAAACGTAATTTCATTAGGATACATGGAATGCATCCATCTCTCCAGAGTCAATTTAATTGCATTCACAAAACTGATCCATAAAATGAGAATTGCTTTTTTGGCAATATAGTCATTCCAGCTGTAATCCAATATATGCATCCCTTAAATATCTGCAAAGCATTAACCAAAACAATAGTTTATACTATTGGAACTAGGTGGGGCTGCCTGAACAGACAATTCAGCTTGGGTGGAGAAGGTCATAATGAATGTTTAACAGCAAAAATAGAGTGGAAATGCTTACATCACTGTAGTTACTACATTGCCGGTAGGTATTGAGACAACGAGGATGGAAGAGGAATTATTTGCCTGTGGGATTGGCGTTGCGGGGAGAGAGTTGTAGTCCAGACCCTCAGAGACTGATAGGGCTAACGGTGCTCTACTCAAGAGCTGATGCTTGGTTTTAATGGTCTTAAAAACAGTTGAAAAACTCCCACCTCCAATGCCAGCAGCCAAGCTTTGGTTTGTGTTTTGTTTTGTTTCCCCCTACTCTCAATAATTTGGCTTCTTGTGTATAGGAAAAATACCAGCATATGAACAAACACAACTACCTATTATACTGATATGTTTCTCCATTTACAAACCACATATATATTGTGCTACATGCACGTGTTATGAAAGAAAGGACTGAATAAAAATAAATACAACCTCAAGCTAGCAGGAATTTTCTCATTGATAGGCCAGCTCCATTCTATATCATTTAGAAAATAAAAAAAAAAAAAAGAAGTGAAGTGATGCTTGGTGTATTATAATAAGGAGAAGCATATGTAAATTTCATTGTTTCATAGCATCAAACCAAAACAATGCTTTATTCTCTATAGTTGGCATTTCTTGGCAATGGGGTATGACACACAATTTCACTGGTTAAAACTTCATTTTGAAGTTTTGTATCAGCACTGTTAAGTTTTCCCCTGTGACACCTTTTTCTGTGATTTCAGGGCTCAAGAGCACCAGATTATGTTGATGCATTATTTCTTATTATATCCTAACACTGCCACCCAAGTTATTATTAAGATTTACTTACTTGAACATATTTATATTATTTAGATTTCAGCTTTTATACATGCGTTGACTGAAATTTTAATTCTAGGTCAAGGTTTCTCACCATTGATGTTTTGGGCAATTATTCCTTGGTAGGGACTGTCCTGTACATTATAAGATGTTTAGCTACATCTCTGGCTTCTACCTACTTGGTTCAGGTAATGTGTATAAGGTTCCAGTAATACCTCCTCTCCACTTGTGACAATGAAAATTGTCTTCAGGCATTGCCAAAGTTTCTTGAGGGTTAAATCCCCCCACAAGTTGAGACACTGCCCTAAATGGCAATATTAATAGTGAAAGAGTGAATTAGGGAGTTGACTTTAACTCCTACTTTCCTCCCCCATCTCTCCTACAGCATCCAGGAGTAGGAAGGACTAGAAAACAGAGCCTTTGCCTCCCTTCAATGCCACATCTTATGAAGGAAGGAAGAGACTTGAAAACTAATGGGTGTAAGTATGGGTTAGTGATTTTTTTAAATTTCTTCGACTGCATCCCTAAAATGTCAGTTACTGCCTCTCTATTCAAGGTTTAGTTACAGTGATGTATATATTCATAGGTTTTCTGTTCCTCTTCTAGAATATATTTTGTTAGTGCAAATGCCATCTACAATAGTACCATCAAAGAAAATTTATCTTACAAGATTTAAAAAATAGGTATTGTGGGGTACAAATCAGACCTTCACAAAGATCAGCTTTTACAAAATGTTGTTATCCAATGTATTATTTTTCTGCTAGATGTAATATAACTTTCACAAAAAGGTAAAATAGTTATATTGAATGCTATCTCACCTTGAAGAATCTAAATACATATTAAATAATAAATGTTATGTACTTCCATAAAGAATACTGTTCAACAGGGCTTAAATTTATATTTTTCAATGTCATTTAAAGTATGAAAAGTTCTATAGATAATCTCTATCATTCAAAGCTGATAAGAAATGTTTTTTAAAAAATATTCCCTATTTCCAACTGAATATTTTGCTCTATTTTGTGTAAGAGTAGACAATGTTCACTATTTGAAGCAAAACAGATGTGAAGGTAAAACTTTGTAGAATCTAGTTCATTTACTAGTTGAGTCTTTTTACACTTATACTAGTTTACAAGATTTCTTTGTTTCACTGTGTTCCATTTGTGGTACATAAATATCCGGCTGTCAATATAGGGGTTCCAAATTACTGGCTTGTTTTCTTTTGCTATAGTTTTTTTTTTTTTTTTAACTTTCTTGGCCTCAAATTATTTATCTTTAAATTGCTATAAAAAGGACTTCTTTGGGGTGCCTGAGTGGCTCAGTCAGTTAAGCCTCCGCCTTCAGCTCAGGTCATGATCCCAGGGTTCTGGGATCCAGCCCCAGGTCAGACTCCCTACTCAGCAAGGAGCCTCGTTCTCCTTCTCCCTCTGCCTAACTCTCCACCTGCTTGGGTGCTTTCTCTCGCTCTGTCAAATAAATAAATAAATAAATAAATAAATAAATAAATAAATAAATAAATAAAATCTTTAAAAAGAACTTCTTATATGCACATATGAATGACTCAAGATTTACCAAATCCAGAGTGGGTATTTGGCCTTCACTATCATGGGGTAGAGAAAAATAATGAATTTTATAATCAAATAGACCAGTCAATGCAGTGTCTGCTGATTACTCTGTGTGTGTGTAAGAATCACTTACTCATTTTAATATTAGTCACTTCATCCTTCAAAACAGGTACATAATGATCCTGCAAATGTGTTATAAGGAAATAATTCAGATTATACATATAAGACTGCTAATATACTCTCTCATTCTTTCCCCATTTCTTTTCATTCCACAAATGTATGTTGAGTGCCTGATACATGCCAGGTATTGGTTAGAATGCTTGGGTAAACCAGAGAACAAAGAGCAAAAAGCTCTATCCTTGTGGATCTTACATAATTCTCCATGGTAGCAGCTGGCTCTGATAAGGGGACTAAAACCAGAGAGTATACATTTTTTTTTTTTATTTGAGAGAGAGAATGAGAGACAGAGAGCACGAGAGGGAAGAGAGTCAGAGGGAGGAGCAGACCCCCCACTGAGCAGGGAGCCCGACATGGGACTTGATCCCTGGACTCCAGGATCATAACCCGAGCTGACTAGTCGCCTAACCAACTGAGCCACCCAGGCGCCCTATACATTTATGTGAAGAGTGAGCCTAGCAGTCTGGCTTTGGGAGAGTTAGATGTATGGAAAAGAAGCTATCTTTCATGATAGGCAGAGTACCCTTCATATTTTCTGTAGGAATAGCAATAAATAAGTTGCTTAACATCCTTGAATGTTGTTCTTTGTTTTTTTACTTCTAAAATTAGAATAACAATACATATTATGAAGATTGTTCTGATGCCTCCAATAATAGATTTATGGTATTCAGCCCAGAACCAGGCATTGAATGAAATACCAGTTTCCCTTAAAAATCACCTGTAGGCTTGTCACAACACAGATTTCTGGGCTCTGCTTCCAGCATTTCTGATTCAGTCGGTCTTGGATGGTAACTGAGAATTTGCATTTCTGACAAGTTTCCAGGTGAGCTAATGATGGTGGTACCCACTTTGAGAACTATTGCCCCGGACAAGCACTTTTGCAGGACAATTTGTGTCATCTGCACATATCAGATTCAAATGTAGAACTAGTACTCTCATATGTTAAAAGAACAAACAAACAAATACACTTCTTATAGTATCTTCTACTTATCATTTTATTTATTTTTTTAAGATTTTATTCATCTATTTTACAGAGAGAGAGACAGCAAGATGGGAACACAAGCAAGGGGAGTGGGAGAGGGAGAAGCAGGCTTCCTGCAGAGCAGGGAGCCTGATGTGGGGCTTGATGTGGGGCTCGATGGGGGACTTGATCCCAGGACCCTGGGATCATGACCTGAGCTGAAGGCAGACGCTTAACCAACTGAGCCACCCAGGTGCCCCCTTAATTGTCATTTTAATGTATTAGTTATACCATGTGTCCGGGGATCTGCTTAGTGGTAAAATTAATACACTACTTCATTTACATATTTCAGAAAGGCCTACACCATTCTAATTCTAGTGGTCTTTCTGTTTAGGACAAATATAAAATCTGAAACAAAATGTAATAAACAAAATTATATGATATTAGAAATTTTATAGTTAATGCTTTACTTTTGTACTTTATATTTAGCATTTTTTATTTCTTCTTATAATTTTCTTTCAAAATCTGTTTCCTTTGCAGTCTTCACTGGCAGAAGAGTATTTGATAATTTAATTATAATTTTTATTTGAAGCTCTAATGAAGTTAACATGCTTTATATTTAAGGCTAAACTACAGGAAAACCAACTACCTAAATACAAATGAACTACATTTCCTTTCTCTTTTTGGTTTTGCTAAATGAGGAAGGAGACAGCAATATTTTGTCCTGGGACATCTCCCAGTGAATTACTATGTCCATACCCCTTTGGTTAGGACTAATCCAATTCTGCTTAGAATCTTTTAAGTTGTCTGATAATCTAAAGGAAAATCCCATTAATATGTGTTATCTGCAATTTCTGTAATATGATTAAACTATGTAGGACGCCAATTTTTTTCTTTTATTACATCTTTTAATTCACTTACATACATTTTAAAAATCAGATCATTTTCAAGTAGATACATACACACAATCTTGTTAGAGTTTGGATTCAATTTTTTAGCCCCATGAGTTTGAAAATGTATTTGATCCCACTTCACAGCAGATAAATAATTTCTGTCTTTCATAGAAAATTAGTTTTTCACCGTTGCTCCAATATTGCTTTCATGCATATAAATTTGCAAGAAAAATAATTATCATCAAGTGTGATTTAGAGCTCCATAGCCAGGAGATCACTAGCAAAGGGCACTTCTGCAGTAACTGTGAGAAATAAAACCAATACTACATTCTTTTATTTAGCTCTGCCTATATTCTATGTGACTGTAAAGGGAAGTAAAATTACAGATTTCTCCTACTTAAAAGAAGAAAAATTTTGTAATCAAATCGAAGTAACTCCTAGTGAAGAAAAATAATTGGATAAATCACACACGTTTCATTACTTCTTTATTGTTGAATTTTGGACAGAGCCTCTTTTCTAGCTGTTAAATCCAAGTTTCATGTAGTGGTCAGCTACCTTGTTGATTCATATAATTAATGTGTGCCAACATATCCAATGTCTGTTTTACCATAAACACTCTCCCCTTCTCATGAAAGAATAAAGGAATGTACCTGTTTAATATAATATTTTAATAATAGACATTCAACCCATGTGTACATAAAAGAGAATAAAAATACAGCTAGCAAAATGTTCTCTTCTAAATGAAATGCAGAGCCCTCAATATAGATTTTAAATGCCAATTTTGTCTTTTCTGACACATTTCTGAGGCCTGCCTTGACTTAGTCAAGAGATTTGCTTTTATTATGAAAATAAATAAAAAATAAACAAATACAGTGCAACAATGAAAATAAAAACAGGCCACAAGCATAAGACTGAGAGCCGAAAAGAGTACTAAATTTTAAGAGAGTTGTATCTGAAGCTACTGGGGTAAAAATCTTGGCTGATGATTAGGGTCTTTAAAGGAGGTTGCGTAAGGCATACCTTTGCATCTCTGTGTCCAAAGACCAAGAACACGCTTTCCTTCCAAAGTCCTTGTACTTTTCATTAGCATCTTTCTCTTTAATTCTTGAGTGGTCCTCAGAAGGTTCATTAGGCTGGTCATTTCTAGAATACTAACCCAATGTTGACAACTACTTTTGAAACAAAATGTAAGCTATGCTTTTCACATTTTGTAATCTATTTGCTGCCTTTTCAGGAACCATGATTTAAAAAAAAAAAAATGGTTTGAATGTCAGTGATTAAGTCTTTCTTGGCAATGTAAATTTGGGGTCATATAATAATTTTAAATATTCATGAAGATATGTCACATGATTTTTTTTATTATTATGTTATGTTAATCACCATACATTACATCATTAGTTTTTGATGTACTGTTCCATGATTCATTGTTTGCGTATAACACCCAGTGCTCCATGCAGAACGTGCCCTCTTGTGTTTGACATTAGAATAAAATATAAACTTGGGGAAAAAATAAGCATTATAAACTCAAAGTTTTCCAAGAATTAAAGCAGTTAGAATTTTGAAATGACTATATTGTGTTTTCATTTGTCCTCAAATTTCATGAGAAAAATACAGCAGGTATGTAAAAATGATGGCAACTTCATGGGAAAAAAATTCCAGGGTTTTATGTAAAGTCGGTACAGACCTAATTTAACTCTTGCATCTACATCTTGAGTTCCATACAGTCATTGATTTTCTCCAAAACTTGCCTTCATAGTTTATTGCCTTCGTTTATTCACTCGATTTTTTCTGCAATAGCTAAACCCTGTCATTTCTACCTATTGAAATCCTATTTATCTGTCAAGCTTCAGCTAACATGTCACCTGCAAAGAAGCATTTTGCAATCTCCATCCCCCAGTAGTCAGCAGGGATTGCTCCATTCTCTGAACTCCCATAGTATTTTTTTTTTTTTAAAGATTTTATTTATTTATTTGAGCCAGAGAGAATGAGAGAGAGAGAGAGAGAGAGCACATGAGAGGGGGGAGGGTCGGAGGGAGAAGCAGGCTCTCCGCCGAGCAGGGAGCCCGATGCGGGACTCGATCCCGGGACTCCAGGATCATGACCTGAGCCGAAAGCAGTCGCTTAACCAACTGAGCCACCCAGGCGCCCACTCCCATAGTATTTTTATGCCACTCATACAACGGGTTACCATGCATTATAGTCATTTGCAACCCATAAAGATTGTACGCTTCTTGAGGATAGATATTACTCATTTTTTTAGCCCCCAGAGTACAATTGCATAGTTTTTGGTAATCTATAAATACTTAGCAAAGAAGTATAGGGAAGAATGTGAGGCATTTCATGTCTCTCACATAAATCAAGAAAGAATAAATTTCACACATTTATTAAACATATATTAAGAGGTAAGGATATTTTATAATTTCTCTGTATGTATTGAATTGTTTAATATTCTTTGTGATAGATTGATTTCACTCATGGCTCTAATTCTTCACCCAGCCCTGCGTCCTAAACCTTCTCTATCACTCACTTAACTCTGCAGTTTCTGCCATCAAGAGGATGATTTGGTGACTTGGCTGCACTCCACATGTCTATCATTTCTCATCAGATATTCAGACATGCCTTAGCCTAGGAAGCCTAGAAAAGTTGATAGCCAACTGATCCACTCCAACATATAACAAGTACATCCAAGATCAACAAAACCTTCTGCCAGCCATTCTAGGTATGTTAGTAGTAAATACTTCTGAACATTTACTGCTTTTTTCTCTGATACTTCTCTGAAAACACTTGTAATCAACCACAGGTGTGAGTGTTTGTCATGTGTGGAAGTGTTATGCCATGTGGGTTTGGGTACAGGCCTCTTTGCGTCATCTGTATGTTAAGGAATCACTTAAACAATTTTAAGACCATGCTAGTGGACAGATTTAGGTTTTCCAGAACAGTAACCTAGAAGCAAATGTGTTCATGAGACTGCTAAGCCAGGATGAAGCAGAACAAAAAGTAATGACATAGGACTAAATGAACTGATTGTGGGTTTTGTTTGAAATATTGATCTTTTAATGTTATGTTTTCTGAATATAAAAGGAAGCCTTTTCTCTTTTTCCTTAAGCTATGTATAAATTATAACAATTTAGTAGACAGGAATTAAACATTTTATATTTTCCTGCCTGACTGATCCCTGCAGGATTTGGGAACTCTTCAAGCATTCTTACATAGCAATATGTTTGTTTTCATGGGTTTAGTATGCATCTGTCCTCCTTACTACTAGAACTTGATTAGAAATATCTAACCTGTCTTACCTGGAATGTCATATTTGAGAATGATGCTAACTTAATAGATATAACAACACTTTTAAGGAAGTAAGCTTGACTTCCTGGAGTCAGTGCTTACAAAGCCCTTTTGGGAAAACTGGCCTGATATCTGATTTAAAGTGCTTATGGATTTATGTATTGTGAGTCTTACAGGTAAGGAAAGCTACTTCCTAATAAACCTAGGAATCTTAAGATATTTTGAGGACCTCAACAAGAGAGGAATTCATCCATATTTATAGGTAATATAGGTGAAATGTCATGGTGGGTACTTGGATTGGCTTCCTAGCCTAAGGACGCTTTTACAAGTCCAATCTGAGATTTCTTATGAAAACTTCCAGCATAGAAAACTGAAGAGGGCCAGTGTGGTAAGTTACCATTTTTGCTATACCTATGTAAATAATCAGGCCAAATCTGATAAGACAAGTTTTATTTTATGATGAAAAATGTAATTTCTTTGAAGTTATTTTTTTAATAAAAATGTGGGGTAATGGGGTGCCTGGATGGCTCAGTCAGTTAAGCATCAGACTCTTGGTTTCAGCTCAGATTGTGATGTCAGGGTCATGAGATTGAGCCTCATGTTGGGCTCTGTGCTCAGTGCGGAGTCTACTTGAGATTCTCTCTCCCTTTCCCTCTGCCCCTCCTGTTTGTGCTCTCTCTCTCTCTAAAAAATAAAAAAATAAATCTTTTTTAAAATGTGAGGTATTGGCTGTAGAGATAAATTTCATGTTTCAATAGAAAACCTTACATAATCTGAAACACACCATTCTTGGGGGAGGAAGATTTTGGTATTGTCCTACAAATTAGACTGGATCCTGTTACCTTGTCCAAATTATTAGTCTCCTTCCAAATTTTCAGTTCTTCCAGTTTCCTTAAAATGCAACTACATCTCTTTAAATTGATGTTTCCAATTTTTCCTGATTGGCATCACCAAGAACTAAAATCCAACTGCCCAAATCTCTATTGGGACTGGAGGATGCCTTACAGGTGGCCTTTTCTGCAATGATTTGAGGAAGCCCTGGAAGGTCAAGTCCAACTATCTGAGATGAGCTTTGAAGGGCTCATTACCAGCAGACCAGGCATGGGCCAGATTTCTTCCTGGATAAGCCTTTATTTAAGCCACTGTGGAAATCTGCAAAATGCTATATTAATATATGTCCTTATCAAGAGATAAGTAATACATTTCTGATATTAATAGAATGATATAAAAAGATATGTTTTTAATATATTTCTGTAATAGCAATTTTTAGAAGTTTGTTCATTTTTTAACAGATGTTTCAGAAAGCATAGGTATGTGTCTGTCCATCAGTCATGTGGCCACAATAAGTGACTAACTATATAATTTTAAGTACAGATTACTATCTAAATAGATTTTCATGATCTTCAAATAGATATAAGCATTTTGCCATTACACATAACTCAGTACAATTTAAGAACAATAAAGTCTTCAGTTTTGTCTATGTGGTATTAATACACTAGCTCTGGGAATACCTGGTCAGCTTCTATCATAAAGCTATGGATGTAATTTCTTTTTTTTTTTTCTTAAGTAGAAGAACAAATTTCCAGCAAAATAATTTAGCAAAAAATAAAGTATCAGTTAACAGATTAAGCTCTAAAGAGAGGAGAAACTAAAATTAATTCCTATCTTTGTCACTTGCTTGCTTTATAAAGTTGAACAAGGTATCTTCTCTAATCCTCATTTATTCATCAATAAAATTGACATGCTTATGATTAATTTGCAAAGTTAGTATAGGGATACAGTGCACTAATGAAGTGTTTCCCAAATTTCTACTGTGTGTCTTTTTTTTTAAAGATTTTATTTGTTTTTTGAGATAGAAAGTGCACAAGCCAGGGGGCGGGGAGGGCAGAGGGAGAGAGAGAAGCAGACTCCTTGCTGAGCAGGGAGCCTGACATGGAGCTCAATCCTGGGACCCCAAGACCATGACCTGAGCCAAAGGCAGATGCTTAACCACCTGAGCCACCCAGGTGCCCCCAAAGTTTCTATTGTTATGTGCCACTCTAACAAACTGTGTCTTCATGACATCCTCAGTAATTATTCTTTAATATTAAAAAAGATACTTATCAGGGCACCTGGGTGGCTCAGTCGTTAAGCGTCTGCCTTCGGCTCAGGTCATGATCCCAGGGTCCTGGGATCGAGTCCCACGTCGGGCTCCCTGCTCGGCAAGAAGCCTGCTTCTCCCTCTCCCATTCCCCCTGCTTGTGTTCCTGCTCTCGCTATCTCTCTCTCTGTCAAATAAATAAATAAAATCTTAAAAAAAAAAAGATACTTATCTAATTAAATGTATATAATTACAAATGCATGTAATATTAAAATAAGGAAAAGCCATCATTATTGCTATAAATGCAAGCAAACATAATTTATAAAAGCAATGATACATAAAAATTATATTTAGGCTCCTTTTCCTAATGAAGGCTGTAGTCAAGGGTCTTTATAAAACAACAATAACAAAAGGAAGTTAGCAAGTTTTACAATTTGCCATTGAAA
The DNA here is from genome assembly GCF_002201575.2 of Neomonachus schauinslandi. Taxonomy (NCBI): domain Eukaryota; kingdom Metazoa; phylum Chordata; class Mammalia; order Carnivora; family Phocidae; genus Neomonachus; species Neomonachus schauinslandi. The sequence goes on along the minus strand of NC_058405.1, from coordinate 43,199,509 downwards.
ACTAAATCAAAAGACATGCAAAATTATGGGAAATGGAATAACTTTTCACTATGCTATCCTTATTAAAATGTATAAATGGAAACACTTCCCAACTTGATCCATGAGACCAGCAAAAGTATAAACATTACAAAGGACAGGTAGAGAGGGGTGCCTGGGTGGCCCAGCTGGTTAAATGTCCAACACTTGATTTTAGCTCAGGTCATGATCTGACTCAGGGTCATGAGATCTAGCCCCATGTTGGGCTCCATGCTGGGTGTGGAGCCTGCTTGGGATTCTCTTTCCCTCTTCCTCTGCCCTACCCCCTGCTCACTCTTTCTCTAAAAAAAAAAAAGGAAAGAGAGAGAGAGAGAAAGAAAGAAGAAAAAAGAAAAAAAAGGACAAGAAGAGAAAACAACCAGCCAATATCTCTCATGAACATGTATGTAAAAACTTCCAACAAAAACTTGGAAAGTTGAATCCTTTTCAGGAGTGATAATACATTTTGAAAAAGTAGAATGTATTCTAGAAATGTGAGATTTGTTTACTGTTTGAAAACCAATTAACATAACTTTATAATAGATTAAACATAATAGATTAAAGGACAAAGACCTTATGATCTTCTTAAATGTTCAGAGAAATACTCAATATAATATGACACCAAATGTGAATGATATAAATTAAACTAAGAAAACTAGGGAGAGAAGGTAACTTAATCTGGCAAAGAGCATCTGTGAAAATACAACAGCTACTGTTTTAATGATGGAATAATTTCCCCTAAAATCAGAAGCAACTATTAGAACTTAGACATGAATTTAGGAAGGTCCTAGGACACGCACACACAAAAAAATCAATTGCATTTCCTTATTTTAACAGGAAACAATAGAAACAATAAAAAATATACCCTCCTGTGTAAGACAATAAAACAAACAATGTATGTGTACCAATATTTTTCAGACACCAAACATGAAACAATGAAGGATAATGATCTCTGATAGATAGAAAACAAATAATGCAAGTCCTTCTATTGCCAAAACTTACTACCTCATGAGTATTTCCAAGCTGTGGATCGAGGATGGATAATTCATATGAAGTCCATCGAGATTCCTGAGCTGAGAAGACTGCTTGAATGTTCAAGGACAGTGAAGTGATATGAGTTCACTGAACAACATACCAGAGAGGAGAGACTTGCGTGGAGAGGGAGTTCTGGAGACATACAAACTGTCCTTTCCAAATATTCAGCAGAAGAGTGTCTAGAACACATGGGTAAGGTCCTAATGACCTGATGCATGGAAAGAATGTACATAAGAGTCAAAATAGTACCTGTTCCCACCAACCATCCTGGAAAACCTCGATTCACTGAGCATCAGCTAGAGCATTCAGAAGAGTTTTGCCTCAGAAGTAGAGAATAATTGGCTATAGACTAAACACTGCTATTGTGATGCCTAGTAAATTTTAAAAACAAGACCAGAAAAGATCAAACTGTTTGAGAATGATTTTTTTCTTATTCTTTTTTTATTATGTTAATCACCATACATTACATCATTAGTTTTTGATGTAGTGTTCCATAATTCATTGTTTGCGTATAACACCCAGTGCTCCATGCAGTATGTGCCCTCTTTAATACCCATCACCAGGGTAACCCATCCCCCCACCCCCTCCCCTCTAGAACCCTCTGTTTGTTTCTCAGAGTCCATAGTCTGTCCTGGTTTGTCTGCCCCTCCGATCCCCCACCTTCATTTTTCCCTTCCTGCTATCTTCTTCTTCTTCTTCTTCTTCTTCTTTTTTTTAACATATAATGTATTATTTGTTTCAGAGGTACAGGTCTGTGATTCAACAGTCTTACATAATTCACAGCGCTCACCATAGCACATACCGTCCCCAGTGTCTGTTTAATGACATTTTAGTACAAAGCTTAATATATTTATTTATTTATTTTTAGAGGTTTTTTTTTTTTTAAGATTTTATTTATTTATTTGAGACAGAGAGAATGAGAGAGAGAGCACATGAGAGGGGGGAGGGTCAGAGGGAGAAGCAGACTCCCTGCCGAGCAGGGAGTCCGATGCGGCACTCAATCCAGGGACTCCGGGATCATGACCTGAGCCGAAGGCAGTCGCTTAACCAACTGAGCCACCCAGGCGCCCTTATTTATTTATTTTTAAATATTTTATTTACTTATTCATGAGAGATAGAGAGAGGCAGAGGCAGAGGGAGAAGCAGGCTCCCCGCGGAGCAGGGAGCCCAATGCGGGACTCGATCCCAGGACCCTGGGATCATGACCTGAGCTGAAGGCAGATGCTTAACCGACTGAGCCACCCAGGCGTCCCCAAAGCTTAATATATTTAAAAGAATTAAAAAATATCCATCACCCAACAAGGTAAAATTTTCAATCCTCTGTCATTCAAACAATAACATGTTTAAAAAATCATTTCAGGGTTAGAAATCCCATTTCTTAAATGTCTACATTTTATTTTCTACTCTACAGTCGAATGTAAAAGCTGCATTTACATTCCTTAAATGTTGAAATGTTTTTTCTCCTTGCCCTTTCTAACATTCAGTCATATTCAGACTGGTGCATTACAGTATCATGGTTTGAACCTGCTCTAAAAATACAGTTAGCAAGATCCAGTACAGAACAGTTACGCCATTTGGTGGGATGCTCTATCTATCTGTGGCTAATGTGCCTTCCCTAAATGCACTTACCTCATTTCTCTGTAATCAGTACAAATCTATATAAAATATTAATTCCCATAGGTTAAATTTTAGGAAAATAGAACCATAAAACCTATTACATTCCCAGGGCATTTTAGGATAGGATAAAAAAAAAAGAAAAGAAAAGAAAAGAAAAAAAATAGGCCTGATGCAGAAACAGTGACAGGAAATAACAACAAAGAACTTAATCTTATTTTAATGTCGTGGCAAATGAAGCATTTATTTTTATCACCTGTCAAATGAGCACTCGTTCGTTTTAGACAGAGAAATACCAGACATTGTAAAATGGGACACTAAAGAAAAAAAATTGTCCACATCAGTGAAGATATTTATATAGTCATAGAAATGTAGAGCCTTGGTGCACATTATTTATAAGTATGTGAGATAACAGTGAGGTAACAGTTTGGGTTGAGGCTTGAACTAACCTGTGTGTCACAAAACATTAATTACCAGTTGTACTGGTTTTATATTAGTTGTGTTACTGTTAAACAAAAATATTAGAGAATAGCTTATGTAGTTTGCTGTCTGTTTAGACTTTTTTGACCCTACTTCATGTAATTTGCACATGACAATAAAAGTATGTGGCTGCTTATTTTTCAACTTCCTTATACATATATTATCCATCTTGCCTTGCCTTGCTGGTCGGTCCTGCAGAATCAGCCCCGTGGGCCACGTCATCTGGGCTCCATTGCGCTCTGGCTTCCTGTTTTATTTAGACTATGGAAGTGACTGACAGGACATCAGAGGACAGGGGAGGGGGAGGGCAGCCATTTCTTCCCTCTTCTCACTGTTTTTGCACAAACTCTCAGGCAATAATAATTTCCCCACCAGCAGTATAGCTCTTCCTCGTCTACTTCTTAGTACGTTCTTATAACACTGTTTTCTTCTCTTCACACTATAGACTTGGTGTTAGAATAGCAACCCATGGTTGCTTTTCTCTGGATATTTCATGATGTCTTTAGTCTTCTCCTAACCTTGCCCTTCAGTCTGTAAATGATCCCTTCTGTTGGTCCATCTGGGGGAATTCTGCTTTCTGCAGTAACAATGACTGATAAAGTGTATTACTAAAAAGTTTGTTTTGGTGAAAGACTGAATTTTTTTCACAAATATCAAGGTTTCTTGTGTGAAGTAGCAAATGTCTTTAATGTTAGCATAAAATAATATCTGAAATTTATTGAAATATAAGTAATAGTATGAGCAACATATATTTATTATTTTTCAGTTCTCACAACAGTGTTATGAACCATTGCAAACTAAACGATCTAAGTCAATCTAGTGCTGGTTCACAGTTGTCAACTTCTTTTGGTAAATATTAGTCCCTTGTAGTGATAGGCTATACAGAGGTATTTCCCAACTTCACTAATATGCAGTATGTGATAATAAAAGCAAATCTTAGACCAAATTCTGCCAACAATGCATTACACCTGATTTTAGTAGGTTTAATGAAAGACCAACACTTTTTTAAAATTAATTACAGATGTAGAATTCAGTGATTCATCAGTTGCATATAACACCCAGTGCTCATTACATCATGCGCTCTCCTTAGTGCCCATCACTCTGTTACCCCAACCCCCCACACCTCCCCTCCAGCCACCCTCAGTTTGTTTCTTATGATTAAGAATCTGTTATGGTTTGTCTCCCTCTCTACTTTCGTCTTCTTTTATTTTTCCCTCCCTTCCCCTACGATCCTCTGTTTTGTTTCTTAAATTCCACATATGAGTGAAGCCATATGATAATTGTCTTTCTCTGATTGACTTATTTCACTCAGCATAATACCCTCTAGTTCCATCCACATCACTGCAAATGGTAAGATTTATTTTTTGATGACTGAGTAATATTCCAGTGTGTGTGTGTATCACATATTCTTTATCCATTTATCTATCGATCGACACCTGGGCTCTTTCCATAGTTTGCCTATTGTGGACATCACTACTACAAACAGAAAGGCCAACTTTTTATCCAGAAGCACAAATCAGACCAGGAGACAGTGTCCTCTGTGAAGTAGGTGAAAAACCAGCACTAACAGGATTTAGAGTCTGAGCCCCACTCAGAAGTATTAGAATCTTCTGTTTTCCCAGTGTCTTATAGCTCATTCATATAACAAGAGTGAGTGAGTCCTACAAAACTGAGACCCATAAAAACAAGAACGGTGAATCCCAACCACTTTTCTTGAACCGTTTATTTCACCAGTGAAAACTTCTTTCTAATATTTCAGGTTACTTGGCATACTCTGTGGTACAGATTTCAGTAATGATTTTTGATGTGCTCAGGAAACAAATCTGTTATGTTGATTCTAGTAATGTATTTTGAATGTTAATTAACCACCCTAAGGTATAGATTAAAGGTAACATAATTATATACTACCGATCAGTTTATTTTTTCTATCAGAAAAAATTAGTGAACTCCTAAACAGAAACAAAGCTTTTCCTATAAAATAACTTGGGGACTATGCCCCAAGGATCACTATAGCAGATGTGGTAATATGTTGTATACACAGTCTCGTAAAGCCTGTGTCTACACTGTTTCACCCTCTACTCATTAATTAACCAGCCTCTCTTTCTCTCTCCCTCTCCCTCCCTCTCCCTCCCTCTCCCTGCCTCCCCCCTTTGCTCTCTGTCTTACCCTTCCTCTCTCCCTCTCTTTCTCTCTTCCTCTCTCCTTCTTTCCCTCCCCCCCTCATCCTGGCTCTTGTTTTTGGCCTTACCTATGCACACACTGCCATTTCACTAAACCACTGGATAGTTGCTATTATTTGATATTTTGTCCCTAAAGACTTAAAGTATCTCATTAATAACAAGAACATTGTCCTACATGGTCATAATACAATTACCAAACTCAGAAAGTTTAATGCTAATACCACTAAAGCAAAACTTACACCAGTCAAAATTAAACAGGGTAAGAAAAAAATTATACAAGGTTATTGCCATAGTGGAGACCAGAACACAATCAGAATTCAACTCCACTGAAAGAAAAGGAGAAAAAAAAACAAAAACAAAAAACTGAAGTTTTTAAGAGCTGAGGGAGGCCTTCTCTGTTTGCTAATTGGCCTTACCAAAAGGAAAAGTAAACTCTCTTATCTTCAGGACAGGACACAGTTTTATAGCTTGAAGCAAGACACCCACCAAAGTTAGGCGCCTACTCTCCCTAGAGACTGGGAGATAGGGCCTCTATCTTCCTTGATGATCACATTTCAAAGGGTTGGCTGCCAGGTCCTTGAGAAAGACAGTCCTGGTTTGTAAAGCTGACAAGAGGTTTTAAAAAATTTACATCTCAAAGAAGCAGAAAAAGAATTTGCAATTACAAGTTTTCTAAAATAAATCCTCTAAAGAAAGAGAAGGGAGGGATCTCTTTGGTTAGGGCATCTGGATTCTCTAAGGGCCTGGAATATGAGGTGGGTCAGCGGCCTAGAGGCAGGAAGAAGCCTCTGTAAAAACTTTAGTCAAACTTAGGGAAATGTAAATATCATCTTGGTTAATATGATATTAATCATTAAATATTAATTATTTTCTAGTAGAAAATCAGTATTAAAATTTCCTCAGTTGTCCTCAAAGTATCCTTTTTAACATTTAAAAAATGTGGGATACAGGAAACGAACATGAATTGTGTTTTCATGGGTCTTTAGTCTTCTTTAAATCTAGAAAAATTCTTCAGCTGTTATTTTTATGTGACATTTATGTGAAGAGTTGTTTTACAGAAGCCCATCTATACTGAGTTGTTGTTATAAGTTAGCACATACACAGTATACCAAGTAGGTGTTATCCTTACACTCTTTATAAATGAAGAACCTAAAAGGGAGATTAATTCCATTGACCCAAATCACATAGTGTCTAAGTAACTAGCAGAGCCAGGATCTAATGCAATTAGTAAGATTTATCACTCCTAATCATTGTAATAATGCATTGTAACACTTTATAAGATACCCCAAATATGAATTTTTCTTGTTCTCATCAGCAAATGTGTGGTCATAATTTATGTTACTCATACATTACAAACATATATACATGCATATATACATACACACATAGCGTGCCCTTACCTGCTAGGCTTTGTTCTCAGGCCTTGGTATACAGAGACACATACAATCAAATCACTGCCCTGAAGAAATACTGACATTGAAATATTTAAAAATTGGCAATCTGAATCCAAGGCAATAGACATATTATTAGGTTAAACATTATATTCTATTGGAGCAGCTTAATCCAGAATTGAAAATCTGCAAAGATTTCTTAAAGGAGAAGCAAAATGTCAATCATTACTTTTTTCCTGATAGTTAAGCTTGCAAATACCCAACAATAAATCTGCTTGCTTTTAATCAATCATTAAATAAACTAAGACCATTGTGTAATCATATTAACAGTACATTTTAACTTTCACAATTTTTAAATCTTCACACAAGTATGAAGAATAAGTTGAAAGTTCAAACATAAGGTCTTCCTGTTCATCATAAAATGGTAAGTTAGCATGAATGACTGACGGCTTCCTCAATAGCAGTCCTGTCAACCACAGAAGTGAGATATAAGCATGGATCTGAATAATATATATAAACACTGAGAAATTACAAGGTAGATCAAGGACTGTCCAGAAACTGTGTGGAGTGGTGGCATCTGGTGACGGAACACCCCCAGACCAGCAGTGGAGATATAGTTTGGAGAAGAACCTTTAAGTTCTGGTGTTACATCTTTCCCATAAACTCAAACACCCGTTTTCGTGTTGGCATGACAATATCAGGGCAGAATAAAAGACTCCTGTGGAAATAACTAACTTTTACTTCGGAGCTGATGAATTACAGTGTAATATTTCCAGTTTTTATTTTTATTTTTCTAAGTGCTTTATGTTTTATGGTTGAAACTGTTCAGAGACATTGCCAGTTGAGAGTCAGCAAATAGAGGTGGTTGATTACAGTTCTGGAGTGCCTGGTGCTCTTAGCCCTGGGGTTCATTGCCACTCAACTTTTTTAAAAAAGATTTTATTTTTAAGTGATCTCTACACCCAACATGGGGCTTGAACTTACAACCCTGAGATCAAGAGCGGCATGCTCTACTGACTGAGCCAGTGGGGGCCCCCACTGCCACTCATCTTTGACAAAGAAAACCGACAAAACCAGAAAACAAGTAAGACCATTAAAAAAGGCTGATAGAAGATCAAATTACAGAAACCAGTTATGTTTGTCAAACCAGTAATATCCAACTAGAAAATATAAATAACACATGACCAACAAAAACTAAGTTACCTAGGAATTAACTTAAAAAGGAATACATAAAGTCTAAAAAGAGAATTAGTTAGAATTAACTGTTTTAAGAGTTACACAGAAAGTAATGGAGAACACTTGAAAATATTTCCTGTTTTATTGATTTGGATGACTTAATAACATAAATCTATTAATTTTTCTAAGATAAATTTATAAATTCAGTGCAATCTCAATCCAAATTCCAGTTGGAAATGAAGAACTCCGTAACATTTATATGATAAAGTCACAAACATACAAGTTAAACTCTTTTGAAATATGATTCCTTAAATAAGAACCTGAGGGTACAACCATGAAGAATACAATTTATAGATGATTAAATTAAAATTAAGGATTTCTATTCAACGATGGCAAGATAGAGTTAATTGACAAATGACAGAGAAGATACTTGCAATATCTAAAATCAACAAGGTCTAATATCTAGATTATACAAAAACTCCTAAAACCAATATGGAAAAGGAGGAACCAAGAGAGAATAATAAGTAAAAAACAAACAAACAAACAAAAAACCAAAAACTAGTTCATAAAAGAACAAAGGCAAAATGTAAAACAAAAATATATGCTTAAACCCATTCGTTAATTAATGCTATTTTAAAACAATGTTGTTCTATACTCTGCATATTTCAGATTGGCAAAATTATGAAGTTGGATAATGCCATGTATTTTCAGGGTATGGAATATGGAAGCTTAATGCACTGCTGGCAATGAGAAGGCTAATGCAATCATTCTGGAAAGCCATCTGGCAGTATTTGGTCAAATTAAGCATGTGAACATTATGATCCAGGAATCTTATCTTTTGGAACATACCCAGAGAAATTCTTAAACATGTTAATAAGAGTGTATATACTATTATAGATTGTGGTAGTGAAGCATAAGAGAAAATCTAGTTGGCCATTCCAAGGGCAATTGATAAGGACAATTTAATGAAGCATGTGGTTGAATACTGTTGATATTCATAAGCAATATGGGTAGATACTTTAAAATTCATTTGAATATAAAAACAAAGATTATGAGATCTATTACACAGTACAACTAAAAATACACATAAACAATGTTTAAAGAACAAATAAAAGGATCCCAGATTATATTACAATTAACTAGTTGCAATGGGTAATGTGGAGATCTAGCAAATTTAACCTGAGATAGCCAAAATTCTCTATTCCCTCTCCAACTAAAAAATAACAACACTCTTTCCATAACATTAGAAATGTTAAGGACAGAGGCAAAATTCTATCAACAATGTGATAACAGGAGGGAATCCTGGGGCGCCTGGGTGGCTGAGTCAGTTAAGCAAATGACTTAATTTCTGCTTGGGTCAAGATCTCAGGGTTGTGAGATTGAGCCCTGCATAGGGCTCCAGAGGGTGGAACTCACTTAAGATTCTCTCCTTCTCCCTCTCCCTCTACCCCTCCCCACCCCTCCTCACCCTGCTCCCCACTCATACTCTAGTGTTCTCTCTCAAAAAAAAAGAGAGAGAGAGAGAAAATCCCTAATTTGGTACTATTGATACAAATCATGCATTGCCACTCTGGTACTTTATGTAACCTAGCTTTGGGTGTGGCAAAAAATACACAGGGGTAGCCAGTATACATGTGTTAGATGATCAGTAAAAATTGGTACTCTCCCCACTTCACCAGCCTCCTTCTTAGAAAGGGGACATTGAAGTGAAAATAAAGAAAAGGAGGAAGGACTAAACCAGGTGAAATTGTTCAGATGGCTCTTAGAAAATGGAATTAAAAATAAAAGAAATAAAATTGACAGTGTTGCTACTAAGAACTGGTGGTACATCATCAATGGTTGAGTGGTTGAAAACCAGCTTAAACTCTAGCCATAAGATTTGCTTCACATATTCTACGTTGGATTAATTAGAATTCTGTTCTGAGAATCACAAATTAGAGAAAATAGTTAATGAGGGGCTAAATTCCTCCACCCCCGCTTGTTTAATAGAAAACAACCTGAGAACAAGTAACTGAAAGACAGGGATTTTTCAGCACAATACCGGAGAGGACGAGCCAAGGTCTTAGACAATGGTATATGAAAAATGTTTATGAGGAATATGCGGAAGTTTTGGAGATGATTGGATATAGGCAGTAAATTTGAAATATCCACTGGGAATAGAGAGAAAAGGCCTGAAGGTAAAATGTGGAGAGTACAGATATGCTCTGGTGGAAAATTGAGACATATGACAGGAAAATACGTTTTGTGTTATGTCACCATTACATTAAAGTATAATTGAGATTGTATTATGTGCAAATGGAGAGATCCAAATGTACCATTTTTAAATTGGAGATGAGCCAAATTTACCCTTGACCTGATTAAAATTGGACATTTGGAAACCTTTGGAATTTCTCTGGCTATCTTCTATAATAAATATTAACTGATATAGAATTCTGGAAGGGCAATAAGAGATTATTCCCCTGGTTAAGAAAGAGATTGAAATGAGAGTATTGATTTCCACTAACTTTTTAACAACTCCATCTTGTAGATACACAAGGCAGTTAGTTCACGGAGAAAGACAATAAGGCTATTGGGACCAAAGGAGACAATTTCCCTGAGAGATTTGTCTGGAACAGATATGGTAAAGCCTATATAACAAAAAATACAACAAGACAAGGATTATTGATATGGTATATCAGATTTGACTAGCCCCTTCTTACCCATTCCTTTTTTGTAATAGAGTCAAACATCTGCATTTATGTGGAGTGGACTCCAGTACACTTTCACAATTTTCCCCCCCAAAGGAACATTTAATTCACTGGCATACTGTCATAAAGTAGTACATCAGCACTTAGACTTTAAAGTCATTAGAATCAATTGATTCATTGAGTTGAAAATGTAATGATAATTCTTCCTCAGACAGGAAGATAGAAGGATAGTAGTATAGTGGTGATGTCACCTATGTGGCAAATAAAGACTGGTTGATTTAAGCAGACAAAATTTAAGATTGAGCAGAGTCTGTGAAATTATAATGAGCTTGGAGTATCCTCCCAATTATGAGAAATAGGTTACTACTTTTTACTGACCCCCACAACAAAATAAGTACAGAAACTAATGGGACAGTTTATGTTCTGGTGAATCACATGTTTCATTTAGTGATAATGCTGGACCCTATGCACAAAGTCCTAAAACTTGTGCTTGAATGAAATCTGCATATGAATGGGGCCTGAAAATAAATAACTATTAAAAGATTTAAAAGGATTGTGGCTTACACATTGCTTGTAGGACCTTGTGATCCAAACGCTCAAATAATTTTAAAAATTTCTGAAATTAAAAGGAGTAAAGAATGGAGCCTTTGGCAGAAATTGAAAACTATACCTCAGTAAAGATTGAATTTTGGATTTGAAATATGCCTATTGTAGCCACTCAATACAGTTTTTTGGAAAGACAATTGGTAGCTGTTACTGGGCATACAAAGAGATTACTTTAACGTAAAAGGACATCAGAAAACCTTGAGAACAGAAAAACCTATTATGTCATGTGAAGCATCAGAGAAATATTTGAATGAAGAGGCAGCAGTTCAGGATCCAAGATCATCTGACAAATGCCCATGCCCTTTATGAAAAGCCTGCTTCAATTCTTTTAGGGTCAATGATGAATATCCCAACACCTTCCTGCTCATATTGTTACATGGTTTGAACCACATTTTCCCTTGTAACCAAGGAAAAACAGGCTAGTTGATTACTTATGAGAGTCCCTGGATTGAAGGTCATGTTCTTGTTTAGAAATCAGTGAAAGTAAGCCCTATACTTGGTCAAATTCTAGTGATAGAAGGTGGGAATAAATTGTTAAGTTTATACCATAGGTACAACTGAATGCCCCAGCATTGAGCAGTATATATATATATATATATATATATATATATATATATATATATATAT